>NC_090267.1:69209076-69363369 GCF_040414725.1 Anabrus simplex | reverse complement strand
AAGCATTATCTATTTGTTTACAGAGGGATGTTATGGAGGGCAGTGACCTGACTGTATCTAAATGACCGTGTTGAGTAATTAGTCGTTCTACTCGACGTTGAACCCTCTCTAGTTTCGTCATGTTCTCCACTGTAGTAGGGTGCCAGGAAGGAAGCCCGTACAACAGTATTGGCTATACTAATGACAAATAGGCTGTCTGAACTGCTTTCTTCCTGGCTCCCTGTAGAGATCTACGGATGAATCCCAGGACTCTGTATGCTTTGCACTTCCTCTGCATGCTTGTTCCATTTTAAATTGCTGCAAATGTGAATGCCAAGCAATTTTATTGAGGTGCAGGGCATCAGGTTTTTACCACATAGTGAAATTTGGTGTTGTAACTGTGATCTTGCTCTAGTTAAGCATATATATTTACATTTCTGTACATTTATAGACATTCTATTTATTTGGCACCACAGAGCCACATTATCCAGATCTGACTGTAGCTTATTTACGTCGTTCTCATTGCGTATGGCTCTGTAAATGATGGTGTCATCAGCATACTGTGCCATAGAAGACAATACACAACCTGGCAGATCAAGCATAAACCAGATGTAATAGATACTGGGCGATAGTTGTCTACATTTTCCCTGTCACCGTCTTTGAATACTGGAATGACATTTGCTTTCTTCCATTCTTCTGGCACAGTCCTACTATTCACCGAAATCTTAAATATTGCGCAAAGAGAAGGTGCTAATGCTTCTGCACAGCAATGGAGAATTCTGGCCGGCACGTTATCTGCGCCACTCGCAGCATGAGGTCTAGCTCTCCAAAGACTTGTTGCGACCTCGTTAGCAGTGAAGTACAAGCTAGTTAGGGGTAGAAACAGAGGGGTTGTCCTTGTAGTGAACATGTCTTCATCCTTGTCAGCCGTGATGAAGTTATTTTTAAATTTACTGTTAAATGTGTCTACTATTTCTTGGGGAGAGGAAACTGATAGTCCGTTGTACTTGAAAACGGATGGAGCACTGTTGCCGCTTTTGTTTCTGATGAAAGCCCATAGCTCTTTACTATTGGAACTAAGGCTGTGGATATATGAACTGTAGGCATCACGGATTAATGATTTGACTGGAAGACAAACAGATATTTTTAGCATAACAGAGTTGAAACTTTTAACAACTATTCTAATGAATAGATATAGTTTTTTAAGTAGGCTAACTATGTATTCATCCTGACTCGTTTCATCAACCCATTAACCACCACATTGTTTTAACACCATTTTTATTTAATTTATATTCAAATAGTTTTTAAGAGGAACAATGTACCTGATAATGATGTACTCAAAAACTTAGTGATTCACCTAAGCTAAACAACAGCTAAAGATGTTCTCAAATAAGAACAAAACATGTACTGTTTATAATTAATTAATTTACTAAAAAGCAAATAAAAAGTATCAAAAAGGTGGAAGATTTTCAATTATTGTAAGTCTCTGTGTGCAGTGCTCCCCGGGCGCAATGGCTGGATGGCTTTGCTCTAGATTAACTGACATAAAGAAAAAATTATGCCATGGACTCCAGGATCTCTTAAAACTAAGGTAAAGGTACCTGTAGATGACACCATTAAGAGGAAAAAAATGGTAAAATGAGAGCTGTGCTTACACATAATGCTATTTTATTGAACAAGAAACTAGCTTAAGTGTCCTGGACTATTCCCTGCTGGAATATAGGTTTAGTTTTCTTTTTTCTTTGTTTGACTACATAGCATTAGTCCCTATAGGTGACAGCCCTCATGTCAAGATTCCCAATAGATGACATATCTTAAAGCATACAAAAACATTTAATCTACACCAGCGTTACAAGGAAGAACATTTCTAACAGTGCTACTAAAGGAAAACAGTTGCTAGTACTTAAAAGATATTAAAAGTCAGTCTCGAAAGTAAAATTAAATGAAATCAGACTTTTTAAAGTTAAAAAAGGTAATGGAATCTGTCTTCAAATTTTAAAAAGCCATGAGATCAGTCTTCAAAGTTTTAACAATTCAAGTCAGACAAGCAATGAAATTAAACGATTTTATACATTAACATCACCCTAGGCACTCCCTTGGCCGCTGCCATCATTGAATTCTCATTTCTCACTTCTATGGCATCAGTCATGGTCTCTTGTGAATAATTTAACATCTTTTTTTACATTTTGAATCTAGGGATTTAAAAAAAAGAGAAAATAAATTGTAAAATAAATCAGTGACCCAATGGCTGACACCCCCTGTCAACTACTGGTCCTGGAAGTCAAATTATAATGAAATTAACATGGTTTACCACGTATGTTAGAAAATAACTCTTTTAACATAGCCCGCTCCCTTGCAGAACAAAATCCCAATGCCTGACACCCCTGTCAATCATTGAGTCAATGGGGTTTTGTAAGACCAATAAATGACACCCATAATAACATATGCAATTTAAGATTAATATTTTCAACTAAAGCAAATAAATAGAGCCTAGAACCCTGCAACCCATTATACAGTAAGTAACTTCACCTTCCTACATAAAACAAGTTGTATAAGACAATAACCTTCCAACTTACCTCTTAAGGAATGTGTGGAGCAGAAGGGAAATACTGAGTCATACATTCACAAGTCTTTCAAAGATCTATTTCACTTGAAAATAATCACTCCACTGATCCCTAGGATCAGTTCACGTAGTCAAGTAAGGGTCACCAATGTTGCCAGTACTCGCACTACCCCCCATGGAAATGTGGAAATTCCGTAGTGTTACAATGTTTAGACTGTCACCTGTTGGTATTGCCAGGCAAGGGTATCATCTCTTGGTACATTTGCCTTATCAATCTTCTTCTGCTAGTTGCTTTATGTCGCACCGACACCAATAGGTTTTATGGCGACGATGGGCAGGAAAGAGCTAGGAGTGGGAAGGAAGCGACCGTGGCCTTAATTAAGGTACAGCCCCAGCATTTGCCTGGTGTGAAAATGGGAAACCACAAAATACCATTTTCAGGGCTGCCAACAGTGGGGTTCGAACCCACTATCTTCCAGATGCAACCTCACAGCTGCACGCCCCTAACCACACGGCCAACTTGCCTGGTGCCTTATCAATCAATCGTCAATAATCTGCATTTAGTGCTGCCACCCACATGGCAGATTCCCTAGCAATTGTTTACCTAGCCTTTCTTCTTCTTCGACCACATAGGATCACTTTAGTCAGTCCGTCGTTCAGATCTCTTTGAAGGGATTGTTCGGGCTTTGCGGTCCTCCCAGTACTTCTTCAGGCGCTCCGATCTTCGTGCCCTTTCCTCAGTTGAAAATATGCGTGTTGTCGGTTTGTTTTGTGTAAGGGTAAAGCGGAGGTTTGTATTCTTGAGTTTTGTATTCAATTTTATCTTATTTGTGGTGTCTTCTTTTGTAAGGCCTATTTCCTTCAGATCCTCTCTTACTTCTCTGATCCATTTACATCCTGTTGTGGTGTTTTTTGAGACGAGATTGTGTTGTACTAGTTGTTTCAGAAGTCTCGAATCCTGCATCCTCAGGATATGTCCAAAAATCCCAATCTCCTCTTACGCATAGTATCTGTAATGGGTTCTAGCTCTTTGTACACGACTTTGTTAGGTATTAACCGCCACTGTCCATCTTTCTGGTATTTTTTGTTGATGCAGGTTCTTCCAATCCTCCTTTCAATTTTCTGAAGTCTGTCAGTCTTTGATTGTTTATTCAGGTAAAAAAGTGTTTCTGCTGCATATGTAGCTTCCGGTTTTATAACTGTGTTGTAGTGTTTAATTTTTGTATTTATTGATAGACATTTCTTTTTGTAGATATCCCATGTTAATCTTTGTGCTTTAGCTAATCTATTTGTTCTTGTTTGGATTGAGATTTTTCCATTTAGGTTATGTGTTATTACTTCTCCAAGATATTTAAATTGAGTTAATATTTTGATTTTATTACCATTTACGGTAACTTCTTTTAGTTGTGCTGGTTTTGGGGGCTCAATTTGTTTTTTCAAATGATATTTTGAGGCCAATTTTATTTGCAATGTTTTGAAGTTCTGATATCTGGGTTTTTGCTTCTTTTATGTCCACTGCTAGTAATGCTAAATCGTCAGCGAAACCCAGGCAATTTGTTTTGATTTTTCGGCCAATCTTTATTTTAAGGGTACATTTCCTAAACCATTCCCTCATTACCATTTTCTAGAGCACAATTAAATAATAGTGGTGAGAGCCCATCCCTGCCGTAGTCCAGTTTTAATTTTGAATGTCTGATGTTTCACCCCTAAACTTCACTTTTGATTTGGTGTTGGTGAGAGTCAATTTTATCATGTTTATTAATTTGGGGTGTAGTCCAAGGTGTCTTAAAATTTTAAACAGAGATTCTCTATGGATGCAATCATCTTTCTTGAAATCTACAAATGTTAACACCATATCTCTGTTTCTTCTCCTGTAATAGTCCATTATTAGCTTAAGACTCATGATCTGATCAGGACAACTCCTCCAGGGTCTGAAACCTAGCCTTTACTTAAATTATTATATCATTCATTTACGGCCATTTGAGACCACGTTAAGCAACAATCACACATTACTGGAAGCTGCCTTTGTAGCCCAAAATCTTTGCATTCTTTCTCAGGCATTCTTTCCTCTGTCCATCCCCTATTCAGATTTTTTCATCATGGAAGGCTCTGAAGTTGTCCATCACTGAACTATACTTTGTTTGTTTAGACTGTTCAAGATCCTTTCTTACTCTACTGGATTCAATGATGATTTGTAACATGTACTCTACTGGAGTCGGAGCTTTTACTTAAATGGTTTGAAGAACTTGGAAATTTTTCAAACATTCATTCCAATTCCTTACTCTTCATCTTGTAATTGAATATTTGCCCCAGTTTGTCCTCTTTGAGTTCCAACTTTGTCTCCATATTATGATCCCTACTTTTAAAAGCTTCACTCAAGCTTGTTCATCTACTCGTGTCATTCCACGCCATCCCTCTACTGATAGCTCGGAATTTACCACTTACTGCATGTAAATGAACTTGATTTTTAACATCTGTAGCAACGTAATGCTAAAGTCAAATTGAGAAGAGCCCCCACCTTTTCAATATCAGAATATTGTATTATCTTTTTGAAAGAAATACATGTTCTGTTTCTCGTTGGGAAAACTTTAGTTTGTGGAAGATACAAAGGTATTCCAAAATACATGCCAATAATTAATAAATAAACACACTAAAATCAATTTAAAAATTTATGGAACACACTGTATTTATCTTATTTATTGTCTTCTTTTTAATTACAGTTTTTTTTTATATTACGTCTTGTGATGTTATTTCAGATCATGAAAGATGATGATATGATGACATTTGAAATCTGATTAGTTAAAATCTCTCCTTGGAAGTTGACTAATTTGTACTTGATATCGTGAGGTAATAGTAGTTGTTATCCTAGCATGGGAAACTCCTCTCAATATTGTTTTGAAACAAAATCTTCATGCCTAACCAGTGAATCTTTGAATATTGATGGTTTTAACTCATTCCTAGATTTCAAGTTTTCCCCTATTGTATGTTTTTCCGTGGTCCCTCCTAAAACAGAGAATTGAAGTTTCACTCTACTAGGTATGTAACAAATTAAGTATACACATCTAACTAAAAGTTTGCTTAAAGGCTTTGATGGGTTTCCAGTGTATCATATCACATTTTTTGCAACTTGAACATCCCAGAAAAGATTCTACTGATCACAGCAGATGGTACATGTAATAAAAAGTTTCATTATATAAAGTGTTGTATTTATTCCTATTTACATCAATGATCTTATAAAAACCTATATGTACAAGTCATAATTTCATGGTCCACAAATTCACTGGTTACGTCCACATAAGGTAAAAGTCTTCACGCGTTAATCAAGCTTCGGCTTCAATTTCTTCGTGTGATGGGTGATACAACCTGTCGATAACTCGCTGCACGAACAGGGAATACACGTTGTTTGCGGGGATCACATTTCGGTGAACCTGGAAGTTAATAAATCACATCAGTATATGGCACAAAGGTATCACAGAGGTCCGGTACTGCCTTCAGTGTTCAGGCAGTTGCTAACAAATGTATGCACTGGCATGCAGCTAGCAGAGCAATGCAAAGTCACATTCCTATATATCATACTCATCACATCGCTTTTAATACAGAAAAAATATAATTTCATAACTTTGAATTCAGAAGTTTGGAGGTTCTCTACCAGTAAAGCTGATCCTAACTGTTTTAAAAGAAACACCTGCAGGTGAAAAGACTAAATGATAGAATATCCTTTCAAGTGAAGCTGATAATGGAGTTCACCACACTGAAAGCATCACTGCTTACTCTCTCCTTCATAAAATAAACTTTGAATTCAAACGTTTGAACATTATAATTGTTTCTTCAGAGGAGCAAATCTTATGTCCCTCTCATCAACACTAACGTGAAATGTTAAATGATCCACAGCACTAAAAATGTAAAAAAACAATAATGTTACTGATTTTACGTCCCACTAACTACGTTTACTTTTTTTTTGAGATGCTGAGTTGCAGGAATTTTGTCCCACAGGAGCTCTTTAACGTGCCAGTAAATCTACCGACATGAGGCTGATGTATCTGAGCACCTTCAAATACCACTGGCCTGAGCCACGATCAAACCTGCCACGCTGGGTTCAGAAGGCCAGCGTTGTACCGTCCGAGCTACTTAGTCCAGCTAATAATAATGTATCACAGCAACCAACATAACTTTAGGGTTAAGTAAGCTGAATGTCAACTTATAAAATTTACCTTAATGATTAATTCCCTGCTTTTTTTTTTTTTTTTTTTAATACATACCGTTTCAGCCACTTAAGACCACAGTTGACACTCAGTTTTCAGTACTCTTTCATTATGGATATTCCTGTTTTTCACACTTCAGACTACTTGGTGTCAGCTCTTCTCACTCTTTCTGATAGATCCTTCATCCCATGTACCCAAGTCCTAAACTTACTTCTTGAACCAGAGCCTTAAATCCTCATTCAATGCAGTTGCCCACGGAGTGGTATATTTCTAAGTTATGAGAAGATCAAGAATTTTGTGTGACATTCTGGTGTCAGGCATTCAAGAAAAATGACCGTAAAACATAGGCTGGTGCTTCCTCACAGAAACTGAGAGCTTTCCAAATTTGAACTAAGGGAGAAGAAGGTGCATTTGAACTATCTGAACATCCCCACCAGCTAGTTGAAAATGTTTTGTATTCTCTAGATTATTCATCAGTGGAATCCCTGCTTAACAGCTGAGAGTTATATTCTCTTCATTTCATCACTTCATGTTTAATGAATAAAACATTAAGCTGTTTAAAAAGTTCTTCTTCTTCAAATTAATACAGTTAAGTCCTGAATGACCACTTGCTATTTATTTGGAGGTAGGTTATAATCCTATTATTTACTTTTTTAGATCATATGAGATGCAGAGACAGAGTTAAAAGTTTGGGAGACATGATTTGAATATCAGCGAGACTGAGACGGTAGAGATGAAGATACAGAGCAGTGATGTCAAACCACAAATCATACTAAATGACACCAAACTGGGCAGTGTTGCAAAGTTCAAGTACTTGGGTAGCATAGTACCAAAAAGCAACCTTACAAAATATGAGGTGGACAATCAAATTGGTGGGATAAACAAGTACTGCTGAAACCTAAAATGACACTATATAAATCCTATTATACTACTATCCTCATGTATAGCCTGGAAACTACCGTGTTAATGAGGCAAGGCAACTCTAAACTCCAAGTTGCATAAATGAAGTTTCTACGCACCATAATTCAGAAGTTCAGGAAAGGAAAATTCTGAGAGGAGATGGGAACAGGAGACTCTCAACTACAAAAGATCCAGAAGACAAGACTGAAGTGATGTGGCCAAGTAAAAAGCAGGACTGCAAGATAGGAATATGAAAGAGAAATGAAAGGAAAAAGACCAGTGGACAGACCCTGAGAAAAATGGACCAGTCTAGTAAAGAAAGATGTCGAGGAGAGAGGACAAGATTGGGAGAAAGTTTCAAGAGAAGAATGGTTCATAGACAAAGATGGAGGGGACTCATAAATAGCACATCCAGGCAACTCGAGCTGGTCAATGTTGATAATGATGATGAGAGTACATAATAATTGAAGTAAGGTTGGTACAGCTTTTCCTCGATCGATGGATCCTGTTATGCAATAGCGTTACCTGGTCTTGGTCTATGTGGTGTCAGTAGCACGTTAGAAGTGAAGTGTGAACCACGACTACAAATTCTAGTAAACACGTCCACGGCTTAAGAAAAGCTTAGGGTTATTGAGGATTCAGAAAACATTGGAAACTGCAAAGTAGGAAGAAAGTACAATGTTGGAGAAAGTTGTACTCGTGACTGCCTACCCAATAACTTATCTTCAGTTCCTCTAAGATGTGCGGATTTGTCCTGCACACCTGATCTTTTAATGAACCCCAGAGATAAAGTCATAGGTGAACATAAATTTGCTAATTTATAAATTGCAGTAAGTCTTGTAATTCAATTATTTTTAAATAATCTCCTGATAAAATGAGCCTATTCTGTACACTTTCAGGAATGATAAACCAATATTGCAGCTGGACTGGATCTACCATGTGCACAGTCGACTCATATTCTGCTAACCTGATACCTCAGGGAGGCACAACAAGGAAAACGTAGATGATTACTGCCCCGTTTCTATAACATCAGGGGTCTGAAAATGTATGGAACGTCTGGTTGCTAAATATATGTTGGATTTTCTCAAGGAGAGAAACCTGCTGAACTCAAACCAGCACGGCTTCATTCCGGGAAAATCCTGCACAACACTTCTAACAAAAGTCATTGATGACTGGCAGTTCTCTTTGGAGCAGACTGATGTCTTACAAATAGACTGTGTGACTCTGGACTGGAGCAAAGCTGTTGACCAGGTGTCACATCAAAGACTTCTGTTAAAACTTAGCAACTACGGCATTCAGGGTAAACTGCTGTCATGGTTGAGGTCATTTTTGGTGGGTCGAACGCAATGTGTTGTGTACGGAGGAGCCAAATCAGACCAAACACCACAATTACTTCTGGAGTAATTCAGGGCAGTGTGATAGGGCCCCTCCTGTACACGATTTATGCTCTCGACTTACCGGATTTTGTAAATTCGACCATGGCGCAGTATGCCGATGACACAGTCATTTACAGAGCCATGAAAAAGTGATGATATTATAAAATTCCAATCGGATCTGGATAGTATAGCTCCGTGGTGTGAGGTAAATAGAATGTATATAAATATTAAGAAGTGTAAATATATAAGACTAAGCAGAGCTAAACAACCACTCCAGAACCAACCTACTCTATGTGGAATCCAACTGCCGACTTCATCGGACTGCTCGGTATTCACATTACGGACAATCTGAAATGGAATAAACACGTGGAGGAAGTGAGGTGTAAGGCATACCGGGCGCTAGGTTCGTCCGTAGATGTCTCTCGGGAGAAAGAAGTAAAGCCCTACGAACGGATTAAATTTCCCTTGTGCGGCCCATACTATTATATGGCCTTCCTTCCTGGCATCCAACCACAACGGAAAATATGAGGAAACTAGAAGGTACCCAGCGACGAGCAGAACGTTTAATTAACAAACACATCCCCTTAAACACAGCCAGGTCATTGCCACCAGTGAACTCGTTATGTACACAAATAGATGTAGCCTTTCTTAGGAAATCCCTGACAGATAACATACACCTCTCCCCTTTCCACTGCCTGCAGTTCAATTACCGCTCTGTTAAAAGAGGCCAAGGAGTTACTCTTGTCCCTCCCTTCGCTAGAACAACCTCATATTTAAATGAGTTTTACTTAAGGGCTGCTCATACCTGGAACCTTATACCATCTGAGGTAAAGCTACTTCCTCTTCCTCACTTCCTCCGCAAAGTAAAGAAAATGTATATGTAAATAGAAACCCATATGCGATGTATATAACTTGTATAAATTACAATTGCAAGAAGGATGGGTGCAAGTACAGGTGTATGTGGGCGAATGTGTATGCGTGCGCGTGTGGGAGTGGTTGTGAATGAGTGTGTATACAGGGGTCTGAGTGAGAGTATAAATGGTTGGGTGTTCTTACTCTAATATTTTCAGGATAAATTAAGATAATTATTATTCTAAGGGTACAGTGTTTGTAGTGTAAATCTGTAAATTTAAAATTGTCTACATAAGTTTGTATGTAAATATTCAGTAGAGTTTATGTACACATGTGGAGATGGAGGCACTTCCGTGTATGTGGGGCTTGCCCTTTCTCCATCTACCACCCCTAAATTGTACATGTACAATTTAAGGAAAATAAATAAATAATAATAATAATAATAATAATAATAATAATAATAATAATAATAATAATAATAATAATAATAATAATAATAATAATAATACACAGAAATACACAGAATAAGTGCCAAGGGAGAATGTCAGTAACTTTGTTCTTAAAATAAGAGTTCCCCTAACTGAACACACTTGAAATCACTACTGGAGCTAGGACAATGAACATTTTCACTGAACTGTTTGTATTGCTGAGTGTTGACCACAATCTATGATGGATCTGTCTTTCATGAGGACATATGAGGGGATCACAGCTGTAGTGAACCAGATCCACTTTTTTTATATTTTGATATAGGTGGTGTAAATGTTACCAGTCATTAGTTCATTTGCTGCCCCATCTTTGTAATGAAAAAATGAAGGAGTTGTTTCCTTTATAGCTGAATATAGTAGTCGTAATTATGACAATCAAACAGGATTTTTTTAAATCTTCTGGTGAATAATACAGTATGTCCCTCATTCATCTTTTGAATCCTTAGATGAATTTATACACAGTAAGTGATATTGTTTTAAATTTTTAATTGAGTTGTACCTTGCATACCCGTAAGAAATCGATAGTTTCCACTGTACAGTGAAACCTTGTTGGTGCAATCCTCAACATGTTTTCTTGCTTAGCATGTCATAATCAGTGAAACCTTGTTGGTGCAATCCTCAACATGTTTTCTTGCTTAGCATGTCATAATTTCAAAGTCCCAAATCCCATGATATTCAATCTATATGTAAATACCTCGCTTATCGCATCGCAAATATTTGCTATTACCACTTAGTACAATCAAATTTTTCCTAGCCCTGAAAATGTTCTTTGTTATTCCTTGTGAAATGAATGTGATTTCCAACACAAATAAGAGCCTTCACTCCAGGAGGCAGGTCAGGGAAAGTTGCTCAATAACAGGAAAAGGCCTTGAAATCCTGAACTTCTCAGGGTATGTTGCACCTTTCGGGAGCAAGCCGTTAGCCTCAGGAATGTTCAGTATTGCTTACCAGTTAGCAGTGAGATTGTTGAATAACCCAGGGAGCCTGTTTATGCTTGTATTTTGCATTCCATTCAGAAGTTAGAAATTTATTGTGTTGAGGGGTACAGTGAAAGGTATCTGTCAAGCGATAGCCTACCTACAGAATAGGAATGTAATTGTGTGAAATTGACTAGCGTGGTGCAAATTTGTCTTGTGATGACCTAATTACAGATACAAAAATTCCTTTGGGAAGTGAACTGGCATCCACATCCTCAAGTGCATAGGGGTGACGCAAATTATGAAACTTGCAGTCAATCAAAGCTTAGTCATGTTCGAAATGGCAGCCAAAGTCATTCTCTCGCAATAGCCGAGTGTAACCTCCAAATAACCCATGGTTGAAGAGAGTGACCAGAAAACAATGTTTAAAAACCCTCAACGTAAAATCAATCAATCAATCAATCAATCATCTGCATTTAGGACAGTCAGCCAGGTGGCAGATTCCCTATCAATTGCTTAAAGACGCACTCAGTGTCGAAAAAAAAATCAAGTGTTTTCATATCCCTGTTGGATGCATTTTATCCATGTATTCAACAGTAAGTTTTCTCTTTCCTTGTCCCCTGCAGAAATGCCTTAATGAGGTTTTACTGTATTTTATTTGGGATTAATTATCTGTTGAAAACTTCTAAGTTTTACTTCTTCAAACATAAAAAGAAAACGGGAAAGGGAAAGAGAGGGAAGTAGCCCACTGATACTTGTTTTTTTTTGTATCCCTTCAGAACATCTAATAATTTACTTACCTGAAGAGCTTCTAACACATGATATGGAGTGAGCGATGTCTTTACTACGTTACTGCTACTGCATGCAATCTCGTAAGCTGCTTGCTGTTCAACATCTTCCAACGTGGGCTTCTTAAGCGGCTCATCGTTCTCCTCTGACTCGCTTTCCTCTTCATCACCCCCAATGCTAGGGAGTACAAGCAAATATTTCATACTAGTTTCCAGCAAGGTAGAATTTAAACAGTTGGTAAACACCTTTAAAAGAGGAAACAGTCATGTGACTCGTAATAACACTTAACATCCTAATTGAATAGTCAATAGCCAGCTTTGTGTTTTCGGGCACTTCAATCAATCGATCAATCAATCAATACTGATCTGCATTTAGGGCAGTTGCCCAGGTGGCAGATTCCCTATCTGTTGTTTTCCTAGCCTTTTCTTAAATGATTTACTGTTAGCTTGTATTCAGGAGATAGTGAGTTCGAACCCCACCACCGGCAACCCAGAAGATGGTTTTGCATGGTTACATAAGGTCACAGTCACTTCTTTCCTAATCCTAATTAAATGAAATAAGTTTCATAATGATAGATCCATATTGAACTGTGATTACAATAGAGTAAATTAATGTATTATTAGGGTCCACCTTTTCAATACAAAATGTAAAGAGTTTAAAGTACATAAATGAATAGGGACTAGTTTTGACCTAGTACTAGGTCGTCAGCCTAAAGCAAAATTAAAACACAAATACCGAAGAAATTAAACAATGTAAAGATACATAAGGTCTCACAAAAGTACATACCATGTGAGATATTGAGCAGCACTATGTTAAAAAATAACTATGAAAGAGATTCATAAAAAGTCCAGAGCACATTAAAAAGGTGTTATAGATAGGAATCCTCGAGTTGCTGGATAAGGAGATTAGAATATGCTGGCTCCCTTAAGATGCTGGTATCCAATTGATGAACCACTGAGTCGAAGTTACGTTGTTTATTTACAAATAAAGTCCAGTGCGTCGTATAGCATTAAAAAGTTGTTAGGGATGGAAATTTATCAGTTGTGGGTCAAGGAATTCAACATATGCTGGCTTCTTAAATGTGCTGCTGTACATTTGAAGAACAACTGAGATGAAGTTACGTCGATTTTTTAAGATATTCATAGACGTAAAAACACATGGATGCTGTAAAGGCTCTCCAGTTTTTTGGAACTTGAAGGAAGGTAATTGTTGCGCGTGGAGGCTTAAGAATCCAGAGTTGCGCTACATGGTATGTACTTTTACAAGACCTTATGTGTCTTTACCTTGCTTCAGGCTGACGATGACCTAGTACTAGGTCGGAACTAGTCCCTATTCATTTACATAATTTAAACTCTTTATATTTTGTATTGAAAAGGTGGACCCTAATAATACATTAATTTACTCTATTCCTAATCCTAGCCCTGTCCTATCCCATCACTGCCATAAGACATGACTATGTTGGTGCAAAAAAATTAATATTCAGCCTTCACAATCACACTGTACTTGACATAGGAAGAACTGAATACATCTAGTAAATGCTAAAGAGATGTTAAGTACAGAACAAACATCCCAACCAGATATCAGTGGGAACCAAACCCATAACCTTCTGATTAACCACTGAGGTATGGTACTCTAGTTCATTTTTTTTCTCTTAGCAAGAATCAGAGCAACAGATCTGACACTATAGCTAACACCATTTTAAGTGTGCTAGTCACCCACTATGGACCATTTGAACTGAACATTAAGCTTTTATGATTGGTATGTATGACCTGATAAGCTGAAAATCTATTTCAAGTACAATGCGGTTGTGAAAGCTAAATATTCAGTTTGAATGGCCCATTCTATAATTGACACACTCCACAGCCATGCTGGCCATAGTGCCAAATAGCTTCCAGTCAACAGAACGAATATGACTGAAGCCAGAGTACAGTAGTTCAAATGGAAGTGCATCAGATATGAAATCCAATTCCATACTCCGCTGTGTTGTTTCCAGTTCATAATGCTGGATCTAGCTATTATCACCTGTCAAAATACTCAATAAAAAAATCATCTCCATTTCGATACCAAGAAGGTCTTTAAGAACTATTTTTCTCTGAACATTCCAGTTCTTTTAAATAAATGTGGGACTATAGCTTATTCTGGAATGGTTATTTTAACTATAGTCTTATGTCGCAGCAATACAGACGGTCTTATGGCGATGATAGGATAGGACTGAGCTAGGACTCTGAAGGAAGCAACCGTCGCCTTAATTAAGGTACAGTCCCAGAAATTTTCCTGGTGTGAAAATGGGAAACCATAAAAAACCATCTTCATTGCTGCCAACAGTGATGGTTTGAAACAAAGAGCGGTGTCCAACAAGGAAGTGCTCTGTCACCACTCCTGTTCGTAATAGTAATGGACAAGGTCATCAAATCTATGAAGAAAATGGACAGTGAACCAAATGCCTTGGTATTTGCTGATGATGTGCTTTTATGGGGAGAGACAGAAGCTGAAGTTCAGAAGAAACTTAACGAATGGAACAACACATTAAAAAATTTTGGACTGAAAATGAGCAAAACAAAGACAGTGGAAATGACCATCAACAGGGAAGGAACAAGCTCAAATATATTTCTGGAAGGAGCAAAAATCGAATCAGCTTCCCACTTCAAGTACCTCGGAAGCACAATATCGAAAGACAACACTGTTAGGCAGGAAATACTCAGCAGGACACAGAAAGCATCGAACTTCTACAGTCAAGTCAGGAATCTCCTCTGGGACTGCAAAATACCACAGAAAGCGAAAACAATCATGTACCACACTTACTTCGTACCAATCCTCGCGTACGGTTTAGAGACATGTACCCTACTAAACAAAGACTTCAGTAGAATCCAAGCAACTGAAATGAGATTCATTAGAACCATGAACCAAACAACCAGAAAGGACAAGATCAGAAATGAAGTGAATAGGAAAGTAGCTGGTATTGAGGTTCCTATTACCAGTGTCATAAAGAAACACAGACTTCAGTGGTATGGGCACTTAATGAGAATGAACAGGGAAAGACCTGCCAGAAAATATTTCAACCTTAATCTCGTAGGAAGAAGACCACAGGGAAGACCAAGAAAACGTTGGATAGAGACTGTAAGATCAGATGTGGAGGAGAGAGGATACAAATGGGAGGATGTACTGGATCAGAAGATGTATGAAGACAGAAGGAGATGGCGAGCGCTTGTACACCACACCCGGGAAACTGGAGTTGGGAAATGATGATGATGATGATGACATAACATAATATTCTTTAAATATGTCAAGCCGGGGAGGCCCGTTGCCTAGTTCGTGGGAAGAACAGTTCCCCATTACCGCAAAGGACAGACTCCTGCAGTGTCTCATGTGTTAAAAAGTGCTACATTCAATGAGTAAATGGAACGTACAATGTCATTCAGCTCTGTATGAAAACATGGAGGGTGAAACATGGCAGGAGCTCATAGTTAGACTGAAAGTGGACGTACAGAAAAGATATCAACAAATATCACTGTAGATTCATTTGACATAAACCATTACAGATTAAAAGGAAAACTTATTCATACTTTCTTTTCCAGGCAAATTATAATGAAGAAACTATCAATGTGGCAGCAATTCAAGTTACAAAGTTGCTCACACCATTGCGATGAATGGGAAACTGTTCTCGGTGGGGCCTATCATGAAATCGTGTTTGCTCACTGTTGCGGAATGTTTAACTCCAGGGGAGATGCAGAAATCTGAATCGGTCTGTCTCTCAAAACAGACAGTGTCTCGTTGTGTTCGCGCCATGGGAGGGGATTTGGAGAGACAGCTCAAGTGTAGAAATCAAAACATTGTGGCCTTTCTTGCTCGCACTTGATGAAAGTACGGATGTAGTTGATTACGGTAAGCTAAATATATTTGTGCGCGGTGTCGACATGGGACTACAAGTTACGCAGGAACTCTTAGATGTGGTACCGCTGGATAACACTGCTACTGGTCAAGATATATTTGAGGTAGTTTGTGAATCTGTGGACAACATGAGCTTACCATGGGAAAAGCTCCATTCGGTGGCTTCAAACGGCACGTGAAGTTAAATGTGAATTCAGGAAGGACGTGGTGACTATTCACTGTTTTATTCAAGAAGAGAAACTTCATGCCGCAACAGTGAAACTGGAATCTGTTATGAAAATTGTAGTGACATGTGTAAATTTTGTCCAGCATCAGGGTGCTAATCATCGTCAGTTCAAAGGTCTTTTACAAGATATGGAAGCGGCTTACAGTGATATATCCTACCACAGAACTATTCACTGGTTAAGTCACAGAAAAGTTCTTGACGTGTTTTTTGCCATTTGCAAAGATGTCTGTCTGATCCAACACAGGTAGCAGACTTGGCGTTTTTTGCAGATATAACAATGCACCTCAACCACCTGAATATGTCATTGCAAGGAAAAGATCTATTAATTGCAAATGAGTACGATAAACTCATAGCGTTCACACGAAAGCTCCGTTTTTTGAGCTGTAGATTCAAAATAGAGATTTAACATTTTTCACTCATCTTGCCTCTTTAAAAATGCCTCCTGAGACCTCATTGGACAAGTATCTAAAGAAGATCATGAGGCTTCTCCAAGTCTTTTGAAATGAAGCTCCAAGGGCTCGATGCTTTTGGAAAAGAAATGCGATTAATTAGCACTCTTTTCTCAGTTACCCCCGATGGCTACCCGCCGTCAGTGCAGTTGGAAATACCAGACTTATATAATTCTACCCTACTAAAAGACAGGTATTACAAAGACAGGTATTACAACAGTCGGGATCTGTCATGATGGTGTCGCTCACTGCACCAAGAAATCTTTCCCAGGCTGCACAAGCAACATATGGTTGAAAAGAATCATAAATTCACAGACATTTCTAATGACATGAAATTATTACATTCGGCCAAAAAGGGAAAATTAATGACTGTTTTGGAAAGTTTGGAAATTTATTTTACACAAAAAAATAATTTTGAATCAAGTTTAAATGAGAGAAGTGCAGAAGCTAACCCACTCTATAGACTAGCATATGATCATTTAAGGAACAAAAAGAAGAAAAACTTGAAGATCTTAAATTTATACAGTATTCTCATTCAGTTCAACAAAATTTTATGTATTGATCATTTTTATAATATTTCATAAGTTTTCTTTACTCAATGATATGGTTTTCTTTGAACTGTAAAAACAAAAGATTGTGTTATGTTGTTTTATTCTTTGATCTGGCCACTGATGAAGGGAATCGTTGAATTCCTGAAACATGTTTGGTTGAATAAATAATTTTCTTTCATTAATAAGTGTACTGACAAGGATGATTCAAATATAACTATTTTAAATATTTCTGTATTACATTCAAACTAGTGAATACAGATCATACAATCATCATTTTAACCTATCATGGTTAAGTTTATCAACAAACATTTTGAAGGATGATTTACGTGTTAGTGCATATAAAAGATATACACGGCATTTACTAACTGAAAAATAAAAGGAGATACACCAGGTTCAATCCCCGGCTTTGTTAATGATATATGGGGAGAGCCAGTATTGCGACATCCTATTCACAGATGAAAAAATATTTGCTATGGAAGAATCATTTAATAAGCAAAATGATCATGTGTATGCAGGGTCCTCCAAGGAAGCAAGAGAGAAAGTTCCATGTGTGCAGCGTGGACATCACCCTGCTTCTGTCATGGTATGGTGGGCAGTTTCCTGGTGGAGAGCATCGGAGGTGTGTTTTTGGGAAGGTGAAGTAAAGACATCTGCAGTTTTCTTACCAGACAATGGTGGAAAAGGTACCGCGTATCAATTTGAAGCTATATGAAAGGAAATTGTGGATGACAATGGTGGAAAAGGTATCACGTATCAATTTGAAGCTATATGAAAGGAAATTGTGGATTTTTCAACAGGATAGCGCTCCTGCACACAAATCAAAAATGACGTAGCAGTGGTTGGCAACCAATATCCCACAGTTTATCACAGCAGCTGACTGGCCTAGTGGAAGTCCAAACCTCAATTCATTGGATTATTCTCTGTGGCAGAAGCTTGAGGCGATAACGTGTCAAAAATGGCACCGCAATATTGAGATCTTAAAAAAAATCAATCACGTCAAAAAATTCCACTGGACACGATTCATGCAACTACTCTTGAATGACCTCAACGTCTTCGCCACTCTGTTGTCACACATGGTGATAATTTCGAATAAGAATATGTTCATTCTGTAGCATTTTCTGTGATTTTTCTTTCAGAATGTATGGATTGTTACGTGTTGGCAGGGTAAATAAATATGACAGAACCTGGTAGCGTCCTATTCTATGATTTATCAGCTAAGTACTGAAACTATACATTTACTCACACACACACACGCGCGCGCGCGCGCGCGCGACTGCCGAGCCCACAACTTACACAAGTACACAGGACACATACTTACACGGATTGTGCTCTCTCTCTCTCTTAGTTTCTCATGTATTATCTACAATGACACGCACACAGAGTCTTCAATCACTTACACAAAACTCACTCAGCCGCTCAGTCACACTCGTTAGCGCTGTCACGGTCTGCAGTCCACATGCCAGTCTCGCAGCTTGGGATAGTATCCGCTGTCCACTCAGTCTGTCAAACTCCACTCACAGCCCCATGTCGGCACCCAGTGTTGTCTTCCACATTGCACAGGACAGACCACGTCCTCTTCCAGCAACTGGTCCATGACACTCACATGCATGATGGCAGGCACACAGAAATGAGTCCTCGGTTCCAACAGACAGACATCTCAGCCCAGGCTGTCACTAACACTGACTGCACTCTTCACTAACTTACCGAGTCCACACATTGGACTAACTACACCAAATAACTGAACCCCGTGGGTTGCGCCTGATTTAAATACCTGGGCCCATGCCATCTGGATGCTTCCAGAAGGGACATGCCTCCCAGAGTATTCCTGAAGGTGAATACTCTCCACACGCTGTCCAGATTCTTCCATAATGCCGGAGGCCTCCAATGAGCAAGCAGAACGATCCAGATGGCAGCGGCGGATGCAGCGCTCACACTGCCACAGTATATAAATGGGTTTGCACAGTTTTATTTAGTAGTCACATGCATTGAAAGTACTGAAAGAACTTATGGCAATATGTGCTGTTTTGATAATAACAAATCCTGGTTCATGAAAAATTGTTCCTCATTAGTTTAATTACAATCTTAGAATAATGGTTGATCAAGTTGTAAATTTATATAAGTAGAGGAAAGGAAAAAAATAAGTGTTATCAACTGTTATCAACAGTATGAACATGGATTTTGATGATCATTGGTCCATATTGGAGCGTAAGCAATGACAAGCGTTAAGTTGTTGTCTTAACAGATCTCACGAGCCTCATGGTAGCCTTACCCTGGATCGTCAAACGTTGATGCCAGCTTTCTTCGTGCTGGTTCTTAAATATGCATTAAGCCCAATCTCCATATTAACTTTGTCATCAGGTATGTGATAAACTACTCATTCACTGAAAGAATACAAAATTAATGGTTCTTCAAAAATATAGAACCCAGTGTTGTTTCAAATATTGAGTATCATGTCGTGAGTACAAGTAGAAATGCTGTTTTAATTACTTTTCAAATTGAGTTATTTCTGTTTATATGTTGGTTATATGTAACCTGAAGTAAATAACAAACTTAATATTTTACAACAGATTTATGCAGGTCTGCAAATACGAGAAACACTTCATTCTTTGTTACTTTGCAACAATATTTGTAGCATACAATTTGTGCATAAGTAAAATCATCATCTAACATAGTGGTCAGTGCACTGAGATTATCAGACATGCTCAGGCATGTAATATTTACAGTTCACAATTTTAGGCCTGTCCGGCTCCATGACTGAGTGGTCAGCATCTTTGTCTTCAGTCATCGGGGCCCCAGGAGTGATTCCCAACCTGGTTGAAAGTTGTAAACAGATCATTATTTCTGCTCGGGGACTGGGTGTCGGTGATGTTCCCCACATTCCTGCAATTCACACACAACACTATCCTCCGCCACAATAACGCGCAGTTTCCCATACAGCACAGCAGATGCCACCAACCCTAACTCTACAGTCTTACCAGGTCTACATCAGGCTAGCAAATAGCCACACGAAAAAAAGAAGAAAAATAGCCTGAACAGAAATAGCATTTGGGCCACTCCAGCCCTTTGATAGAAGAAAGAAGAGTTACGGCAGACGTTATAATCTTGTGCTTGCAAATACAATGGTGCTCTTTCAATAACATTTGGTGCTCTCATCATACAAATAAAAAGGTGTTTGCAAGCACAAACGCTCCTTAGGTCACTGTCCACAACGAATAAAACATGGTTAGTGAAATGAAAAAAATCATATTTCTATTTTGGTTACAATGAGGAAGATTCCTTTCTGCAGCAAGTGACAATAAATTACAACATCTCCCAATAACTCAGACACACACTCATGCATCTTGGCTGAGCCCAGCCAAACTGTTCTAAAATTGTCCAGGTAACAACCAAAGATCTTTCTGAACAAATCTAAGAGGTGTTTTCATACTTTGGAAGAATTTTAATAATTGTTTAACACAGAATGCAACTCCTTTCAATTCATTGAGAACATTATCCGATTATGATGATGATGATTATCGAAAAATGAAAGTTATTCAAGCGAAAAATATGGATGCTCATGTGGAACTTGTATTGTTAGATCTCAAGTCTTTCTTAGCACCAAAATATTTTTTTGCAAAAGAGAAATTCATAGACTATTAGGGAGCAGAAGATTCAAACATGTTTCAAATACTGGAGATTGTTTCTCTCACATATTTGACAATATTCAGGATGATCTACCTATGCAAGAAAGCTCATTTATGAAATATCTTAACAACAAAGCACGATTAACTAAATATCATCTATAAGAAGCCTCCGTGGCTCAGGCCGCAGTGCGTCGGCCTCTCACCGCCGGGTTCCGTGGTTCAAATCCCGGTCACTCCATGTGAGATTTGTGCTGGACAAAGCGGAGGCGGGACAGGTTTACCTCCAGGTACTCCGGTTTTCCCCGTCATCTTTCATTCCAGCAACACTCTCCAATATTATTTCATTTCACCTTTCATTCATTTATCATTGCCCCAGAAAACTGCGACAGGCTTCGGCAGCCGACACAATTCCTATCCTCGCCGCTAGATGAGAGGCTGGAAACAGGCTGTGCATTTTCATTTCATCTATAATACTGTTTATGCGTAGCTACAAATGACTTCTCCTGGACATCACTGAAATTTTGAGTAACATTCATGCTCAATCTTATTAATCTGGCAAGCATTCTGAAACTAATTAATTAAAGCTATTTGATTCCATGGTGTTCACATACTTAAGTATTGCATGTGGGTGGTGCTCACTATCTTAAAAGATGGTTGTTGAGAATCCCTGAGTTAGGTATCAAGTAAAGAAATGGCTATTGAGCTTGGAAGTCAAAAGCAAATAAAAGTTGTGACACAAATAAAAATAGGGCAGAAAAAGAAACGTATTTCACCACTGAAGGCTGATTGATATATCATTATAATAACTCAAACAACCAGGTTCAGAATACTAAACTCAATTCCAAAAGACACTTACCTGCCCTTGGCATTAAAATTCAATGCCCTCACGGTACTTCTGAGCCACGGGTTAGGAATAGCTGTCCCCATACCATAAATAAATCGACCTTCTCTTACTTTGTAACCATTCTTCCTGCTCAAAATGGCAGTCAGTACATTTTTTAGTAAATGCTGAAAAAGAAAACATCAGTAATTAGAAACATGATGACATAATAACCAGTGAAAACAATGTAAAACTTAATGCTGAATCCCCTAATGCTTTTCTTTATTTCAGTGAGTTTATGGTAAATCAATTGTTACAGTTCTACAGAGGTTAACAGTAATATCAGTAGATGGACAGACAATGAAGGATTCCAGCAGTTGTTCCCAAGTTTTAAACAAGACCAAGTTATTTGTATTTTACAACATGAGCTACGACCCTGGCTTAATTTTTAGTTGCTAGGGCCTATGAGCCCCAGGTTGCACAGGAAGACATAAGGGTGTGATCAGCTATTCTTCTCAGGGTACCATTCGTAGTTACAGACTATTTTACTTGTGTTAAAGAGCACATACAACTAGTTTTGTAAGAAATGGCATAGAAGGGCATAAGAGTGTATATTTGAATATATGATTCTTTTCTGCTAGTGAGATTAAAAGGTGGCTCATTTCAAACACCTTTTCAATGTGAAATAACTGAAGAAACTTGTGACCAACAACATAACAAAATGTGCTGAGTGAGAAAATAAGTACAGGGATACACTTGGATTGTTGACTTGGACATCCTCTACCAGTGGTCCTCTGGTCTGGTTAGCGAAATGTTACAATTACCTGACATATTATTATCATTTATCATACATATATATCTATCTTTATAGATTGTTATGCCTTTGAGTGTTCAGTCTGCAAGCCTCTGTGAATTAAACTAAACTCCTCCACAATCCCTTGTTTAGTTTCACACCTCTTACCACGGATAGAAAAAAAAATAGAAATAGTTCAGTAGCCAGCACATTTTTATCAGGAGCCAGCACATTTTTTGTAAATAAAGATTATGAAAACCACAGGTTAGACTAGGATAAAGCTATGTATTGTTTTTGAAATAAGTAGTATAGTCTATCAATAAAGAATAGAATGAAAACAAGGTCTTCCACTGAATGATCTACTTGAAAAATCACGGACTGTGAAAGGACGATTTCCGATTTTAGGATAGCACCTTGGTATAGTGGCAACAATTCCTGTATTGACCTCATCATGTGAGCGAGAGCTCAGCACAATGAACATCATTAAACACAAACTGAGAATCAAGCTTGCCGGTGAAGAACTTAAGTGATCTCATGATGATATTTTTGAATGAACCATCTACAAAGGACATTGATGCAACGAAATGTATTGATCGTACCACTCGCTCAGTATGTCTTCTACATTGTTCTCTTCAATCTGAAGGTGTTTTGAAAAATGAGTGGCAAGAAGCTGTATTTCAATGTTGCCATAATTTTCCAACTGTTTTCCTGATGGCCAGAAATGTGTGTCAAAAACACCAGTGGTACTCTGAATATCCTCATTTTGAAGAAATGTGTCTTTCAGAAAGTTAATCTCACAAAATATGTTCCTTGTCACTCGTGAAATTCTTATCCGACACACCTGACAACTGTATTCCACTGAAAACTCCAGAGTGTTGTAGCAGAAACAAACTTTTTTTCCATTGGGCCCTTGGTGTTCCGAAGTTGCTGCAATGAATTAATTGCATTATTTACATGCACTCTTATATGACTCAAAATCTGATTATGCTTCTCAAATACAAGTGAAAGTCTTTTAAATATACTCAGGTAGCCATACATGAAGTGAACTGTGATGACAAATTTCAAGTCCTTGATCTTCTTTGGAAGACCTTTAGCTGTGACTCCTCCTTCACCTTTCCTTTCAGAAATATTCTCCAAATGCACCACTAGGTATTCCCAGTCTTTGACAACTGTATGCAAAGCATTCGATTTGCTTGCTACCCATCTAACTTGGTGTAAGTACTGCTATTTCATATTCCAGCAACTCCGAAATTTTCTTCAGTTCACAAAGTCGTTTGGGTGAATGTCGATAAAACTTATATACTGTAGTTTCTTGGGTGTAGAATAAATTACATAAATTGCATTTTTCAGTGAGTGAAGAACAATGAGTTGGAATTTATGTGCAACACAATGAACATTTACCAAGTTCAGTTTTTTCAGATTTTTTGTTACTAAACCATTATGGACACCGTGCTCCATTAGTCCCTACACCTATTAGTTTTGTATCCATTACAAGTTCTCCAAGCCCTAACTGAAGCAATTCTGTTTCTAGAGCTTCCATATAGCGAACATTTGTTGCATCCTCCAATGACACAACAGACAGAAATGTTTAGGTATCGAAGTGCTGCAGAAAAGACTCGGTAAATATTGAAAATGCTTGAATATGCTCTCTTCATTTTCAGCAGTCAGACTACATAAGAGACTTGAGGTCTGAATTGCTAAATTTGCCTCGGAAGTGGGTGCTCAAACCCGGGGCTGTTCCCTCACTTATGTTGCCATGCATTAACACGAATGCTGTTTCAGTGACTAGGAATGATAACATGCCTGTATTTAGTGCCTGCATGATCTCTCCTACTGCAGAAGAAAGGAAAGAGCGGTACGACAAAAGACTAGTGCAGAAACGAGCTCTTGAGACTTTGAAACAACTATCACCCGTTAAGAGAACAGCTAACAAATGTACTGACACACAAGATAATCCTTCTGCCACTTCAGAAAAGGACAACTTACTACAAACTATTGCAGTTCTTGAAGCAAGAAACGTTCGGTTGTCTGATGTGAATATGAAATTAAAATTACGAAACAAAGGTCTTGCGAATAAGCTGTCACTTTCAAAAAGAAATGTTCACAAACTAAAGAAGAACATGAGTACTTTAGTGTCTGACGAAGTTAAACGAATATTGAGGAAAATATTTTCACCCAGCCAAATAAAACTTCTGTTAAATGGATCTAAACGAGTTCAATGGAATAAGGAGGACATTTGTAAAGCGATTAATCTACGTGCTGTTTTGCAGAAATGCTACATTTACTTGCGAGAAAAAATGGGATACCCACTGCCTGCAGTTTCAACTTTAAGAACATGGATAAACCGCTCCTTTCGCCGTCGGCGATGAAATGAACATTGATACCAGAATTTATGACCAAGAAGAAGACAGAATAGTAGGCCCACATAGCAATGTTCTCGTTGTTATGATACAAGGGTTGTTTTCATCTTGGAAACAACCTGTCTACTTTGATTTTGACATACAAATGACAGCTGTGCTTCTGAAAAGAATAATATTGGCCTTAGAGTGCGTCTCGTACAGTGTTGTAACTACTGTAGCTGACATGGGAGCCAAGAATGCATCTGTGTGAAAAGAACTTGAGGTAACATACCTAAACACTAATTTTCCTAATCCTCACAATAAGAGCAGAAATGTGTGAGTGTTTGCTGATGTACCTGATTTATTTAAGTTAATGAGAAATCACTTCTTGGACAAAGGTACTGTACTACCTTGCAAAAAACCAGCAATGAAAAATGTGATTGAAAAATTATTGGTTCTGGATAGCGGTGAATTTAAAATGTGTCCTAAGCTTTCTCAGCATCATATTAATGTGGTAGGCAGGGAGCGACACCATGTACGATTAGCAGCTGAGTTGTAGTGTAAATATTTCTTCTTGTTCTTGTTGATACATGTGTTGTTTCCCCAACATTCCTATCATCCATTAGTACTACGTTAAAATGATCCTCGGAGGTATGTGTGACGATAGGTGTGCCATTATTGTTGCATTAAGGCGAGCAGCATCAGGACAACATAATTTGAGTAGGATGTAGTAGTGATCATTTGAATGCAGTTTAGGTTAGGTGACCCATGAAAAGGCATTATTGGCTGGTCCCTTCCAACGTAAATAGATGTAAAACTCCTTATAAATGTATGATATGAAGATTGTATAATATGACACAGAGGTAATTAAGACTACACAATTAAGCAAAGAATATTATCAATTATTCCATCCAGATAGAACAATTACAATAAGATCTCAGAAATGGTTACCACTTACAAGGTTAATGTAAATTAAATTGGCATTGTGAACTTGTGTTCGTACTCACAACTAGCTTTTTGGGAATTGAAAATTTAACAAAACTTATATCACTGCATTATGTTGAGGTAGAGTCAAATTCATGAATGGTTTCAATTGCAATGATTACATGTTTTGGAAAGTTAAAGGCACGCTTTGGTTTCGTCTTATTTTAGATAGGAATATTTTATTGAATAAACGGAATCCAATCCAGAATATCTCCATTCTTTCATTGGTAATTAGCTGTTCACAACCTTACCTGTAAATTAAATTCCAACCTCATGGTCACAATGAATTATAAAAATAGCTCTGTCTTTAGTACAAGGTCAGTCTTGTTGCATGCATCGCATGAGTTACGATAGTAGGGAGCATAGGCAGGATATCGATGAAATGGAAACCACACATCACAAATTAGACTCGAGAAACGTGATCGCCCGATAGGATTCCCAACTCGACCTCCCACAAACGACGTGAATCATCACTAGCAGAGTTCTGAAAATCGTATCATCAAAATTATGCACCAATACGGACACCTTAGCTAGCCGAGGTACTGTGACTCTAAGAAATAGCCCCCACAACGAGAAGAACCCGTCAAGACCCTGAGTGTAGAGGACTCATCGCACATCCAGGGGGGTGCAGTACGGCTATTTCCAACAGGATAGTGCAATGGCCCATATGACGCGTAGCTCTATGCGACGGTTGCAGGAAGTGTTCGATGATGATCAGATCATCAGTAAAGGCTTATGGCCCCCTCGTTCGCCTGATTTAAGCACACAAGATTTTTATCTATGGGGAAATCTTAAAGGAAAAGTTTACAGGAATAATCCTTGAACTGCAGAAGAATTAAAAATTGAAATTAGGAACATTGTGCGTTCTATCGGTGTCCATGAACTACAAAGTGTGTTTTGAAATCTCATTACAAGATGTGAAGCTTGCATTGCAGCAGAAGGAGATCACTTTCAGCATCGTCTGTAAATACAGGTGAGTTCAGTTTAATTTCCTGGTTGATTTATTTATTTGTTTGTTTATTTATTTATTTATTACTAGTGAGTTCAGTTTAATTTCCTATTTGATTTATTTGTTTATTCATTTACTTATTTTTCCAGAGCATCTATGTAGCCGATGAGTTCAGTTTCGTTTAGTTTCTATACGCGTAATCATGCCGACTATGCCTGCTTGTCATTGCGGACACTGCGCTCGCTGTCTCCGCTTCCCAGCATGCCCAATCCTTGGCACTCCGCTCTGAACTTTTTAATTAATCACCCTGTACAAACGTTATGGTCGATTCGTCATCTTGCCCCGGTTTCCCCTATTTGTAATTGATAAAACACTTTCACATTAATACATTATACTTCATACTTCGAGAAACAGCTCGTACTTTAAAATTTAGAAATGGACAATATACTATGCAGGTGGGCAAAGACGGTAAGTGTGAAGAAGTTGAAGTCATGTGGTTTTGTTTATACTTAATTTATTCCCTGGTTGGAAAGATTAGCCATATTGCATTCCTGGAGTGATGCTGTTTCCTTCAAAATTTCAGCCAAAGGCACTCTTTACATTTCCGAAGATGGAAAATGTTGCACAATTTTTATAAATATCCCGTATTATAATATGTAAATTAGGGTTGGACTGGAGGGTCATTGGCTGTTGGAATGAACACATTTGCCTCTAACAAGTTACAGTACATAATTTCACATTCGGACATGATAAAATGATCTAGGCCTATAATGAAATTTTAACGCATTGAATTATTAAAATCCATAATAATCAGTACTGCTTCCATATTGCCACAGTACATGTGAGAAATTTGCAGCAGTTAGCATTTCTGAATAACCTACCCTCCTTCATTTATCTCACATGACCCCATCACCATGGCTGGTTTCTGTGTACAGTTTGTAATTTAGCCTCTATCTCCTCATTTGTGGTATTGTTCCCACCAGTTTGTTCTAGCAATCATTCTCCTTAATTCCATGTCCATTACTTTCAACTTACGAATAATGGCATTCTGATTCCACCCAGATTTCACTCCCATACAGCAAAGTCTGCATTTAGACAGTTTCATCAGAGAAGAGGCTTCTTTATCACAGAAAACCAGTGATCGCAACTGTGAGTGCTGAACCTTCATTCATTTCGACTTACTATACTACCATCTTGGGAGAATACACATCCTAAATACTTGAAATGATTCACCTGTTCCAGTTCTGTATTCCCAACCTGATATTCAGTCCTCTTAGATTTCTTCCCTACTGATATTACCTTAATCTTGGAAATGATAATGTTCATATTACACCCACTGCACTTCTTTCCGAGCTCCAAGATATTAGATTACAGGCTTTCAGCACAGTCTGCCATTAAGACGAAGTTGTTGACATAGGCCAAAGTGCTTATTACATTTCTACCTAACAAAATCCTTCCCTTCCATTTTATAACTTACCATATGCAACAATTGTCTTCTTAGATATTAAGGAAGCATTCAATAACATCAATCATGCCCGCTTGACGAAAACTTTGGAATATCTATCAGGCTTGCCAAAATTGTAGCATCACTGCAAGAGAATAAGGCAAGAATTGATTTGAAATGTAAGAAAATCAATGTTATCAGTCGAAGAAGAGGGGTAATGCAGGGTCTCCCCATCAAGCCACCCTGTACAATAATATGACAGATTTCATTCTCAATGACCTCTGCAAAGACAGGATAAGTTCCATATTTGGTTATGAGCTGGTACCCGAGTCTACAATGGTCATAGGCAGAGCCCTGCACGGATGCGGATTTATCTATATAAATGTATGTATATGTTCTTGTGGTTTTTTTTAAATAAAAATGACGTCATGACGTCGACCTCTGAAAATATTTTGCCACTACTTTCACCATATGAGAGAAACCTGCGTGTAAGTGTAATTGCAGAAGTGTGAAGTGTTGAATGTGAGGAAAGGAACGTTAAGGACGACACAAACACCCAGTCCCCAGGCCAGGGATACAAACAACGTGTGGCAGTGCGGATAATTTTGCCGACAATTTCTAAGTAATGATGTTTATTGATTTTCACTCGGGTATACTCTTACTTTTACTTGTGGTTAGGCGACCCTTCACATTGGTATGGGAGAATGGTGATATATAGAGCCTTGAAACCATAAAGCTGCAAATCTGACCTAAGCCTAACTGGTTCCTGCCTGCAATTAGAGGAAGGAAGAAACAAAGTTCAAATGACGATAAGTGTCGCAAGAGAAAACCCCTCATAAATCTTTGACTGTAGGGGTTCTGGCACCAAGTTTCAGGCCTATTGTATTATGTTAACAGATCTATCCATTTCAATATCTTGGGTGTAATATACTGTAGGTAAATATTTATAATATTCACAGATAATCATTTGCAGATGTGAATAACCATTCGCCGATGCGGATGACGGAAGTGCAGATGCGGATATTATTTTGTATATCCACGCAGGGCTCTAGTCATAGGCTTTGTCGACGGCACTGTTATCGCGAAGGACTAAGCATCTGCCAAAGAACTAATTAGAATTGTGATTCAAAATTTCAAAGAAACTGGTCCCATTCTCCAGCCCCAAAAGTATAGATCAATTAATTACCATCAAAAGGAAGCTGATTAACTGCAACCTGAAGGTGTACCACGGCTTTAATATACCTAACTTAAATGCATAGGTAAATTTCAATAGTTCGCAAACTCAGAATCAACAAAGATGTCATCCACAACGTTGCCCTAACAGCACTAAGTGAGTCAATCAGGATAATGAGTCATAACCACTGTAGACCATTAACACTAAGTTGGTTTAACAAAAATGTGTATTTCCTCAGAACTCATTACATTTTGTATTTAACTTTGAAGGCCTGCATACTCCATACCCAGCAAGTGAATGTACAATGTCAGAAACTAATTGCACAACATATTGAGCCATGCTATCCTTGTGAGAGATGACCAAATTATGACTACTGTCTATTATCATGTTAAATAACGGAAAGGAACCAACAAGAGATGAATCAAGTCATATACAACCATGTGCAGAACTCTTGCATTCCATATGCATTCCAGCTTTGACATTATGCTCATATAACACCATACTACAAAAAGTTAGGACAGTTACATTTAAACGACCATAGAAAAACCCACCAAATGACCTTCATCTACCAGTTGCTTTCTACAA
Source organism: Anabrus simplex (assembly GCF_040414725.1). Lineage (NCBI taxonomy): Eukaryota > Metazoa > Arthropoda > Insecta > Orthoptera > Tettigoniidae > Anabrus > Anabrus simplex. The sequence goes on along the minus strand of NC_090267.1, from coordinate 69,333,481 downwards.
ATAGCCCCATCTATCTATCAACCAATTTTTTGGCTCCTTTCTTCATTTCAAGGAATTAATAATCGTTCCAGATCACAGCACAAAATAGCACAACAATGAACAAATACCTACAGCCATTTCTTCCTGGTCATTGCTTTGAGGTTATGGCATACAATCCCGATAGATATTAAAAATCTTGCTCGTCTAGGACGTTTAAAACAGCTGACCCTAAATTGCTCCAGAGTACATACAGCTGACATGAATGAATGTATAAGTGAATGAAGTGTAAATGAAACCAAAAATGAGATTATCACATTTACGTTTTACTCTTATTTTAGATTAAGCACTAGCTCCTAAGAACAGATAACAGAGTAACATAGTAACATGGTGTTTAGTGAATTCTGACTGTAACCTAGTCATATTCAGTTCATTTTACCTCATATTAGAATAAATTTTCCTTTGCCCGCCTGGTGGCCATGATCGTTAAGGCACTGAAGTCTAAAACTGTCTGATACCGAGGTTAGCCGGTTCAAGTCCCGTTGGTCGAAAAAAAAATTCACTATCAGAATGTTGGCCGGCAGGGTAGGGGAGGTGGCGGTATACAATTTCTAATCACTAGATTGCGTGCCAAAAGCCTGGATTAAATTCCAAACCTCTACGCAGTGTTCATATGGAGTGAGGTCATATGACTCTGTTGATGATGATTCATCCATTGGATGGGGACGTTAAGCCTTGAGCAGACCCCTTGGTGCTATTCGACAGGAGTAGGCTATGTGCTGGCACCGGGTTTCACCCTCTCCCTACTATCATATATCACGTCATTCATTTCATCTCACTAACTCCTCTGATGAGGTTGACGTCGGGAAGGGCATCCAGTCATAAAAACCCGCCACGACAGATTCATCTCACCTTATACCCGACCCCATAGGAAAACGGGACAAGGGTTAGACAAACATTAGAATAAGTTTTCCTTTAAGCTATAGTTCCGTTTCTATGAGTTTCAACTTGACAGTTAACTGGAAGTCAGACACTGGTGCCAAATTGTTACGAGTATGAACAGCTGATTCATAACACACAACATGAATCAAAGTGTATATACAACATAAGATTGATACTGAAGCCTCCACCTTATCAATACATTTATAAATGAGATAATGAGATGAAATAAATGTATTGATAAGGTGGAGGCTTCAGTATCAATCTTATGTTGTAGCTACAATCAATACGGAAATGAAACTTATAGATTAAAGTGTATATACTCGAATATAAGTACAGAATCAATTATTCTTTGTAGCAACATACATAACTCATATATGATGATCAATAACACATAACATAATTTAGGGTAAGGCTATAAGATAAAAATAGATCAATCCTCGAACAGATAAACGCGATAAAATGAAATGAAATTTCTACTCACCATTCAGAAGAGCTTGTGTTTCTGATAGATTCAATTTCACTTAAGGAAGGAAAAAATCCTACAAAGGGAATACACCACTCTTTTCTGAGCCACTATCGGCATTGTCATCATCTGTTGAGGTTTTACTCTCGCTTGATCGTAACGGGATAATAACATCTTCAACATAATCGTCTGTGATACTTTCCCCTTTCCCAAGCTTCACTTATCTCGGATTGTGTCTCACAACCTTGTTCCAGTCTTCCGCACTTACACGGCCTATGGCTTCCAGAAGAAGTCTTTCAACTTCCAAAACTGTGAAGAGTTGGTTATCTGCACCTACATAATCCTTCACTTAGGCCCAAATCAGTACCATGGTGTTAATATAGCAATGGTATGATGGAAGGTGAACAACTTAATGCCTATGCCTCCTGGCTACTTCATCCACCGCAATCGGCTGCCTTTGATTGCTATTTATTAATTTGCTTAGCCGCTGCCAAAAGGCAGCGCTCAAATGTCAAGTAGAAACTCATAAAAAATGAACTGTAGTTGTAGACACTGTAGTATTAACTCAAGCAATTCTTTATTTATTAATCTGATATTTTTATGTTATTGTCTCCTCCCAATTTATCCCATATTTTTTCATTAATAGTAATCATTATCGTATTATTGTTAAGTTACTCTTTATCTGATTTACAAGTTTTCTTTCATTAATCAAAATTGATTACCATGATACTGTATTTTAAATTAATGCTGTAAAAATATGCCTCTGCTGGCGAGATCTAGTGTTTACAGTGCACTATATCTTCTAGTATAAGCTAGAGCAATTTTGACCGAGCTCAATAGCCGCAGTCGCTTAAGTGTGGCCAGTATCCAGTAATCAGGAGATAGTGGGTTCGAGCCCCACTGTCGGCAGCCCTGAAGATGGTTTTCTGTGGTTTGCCATTTTCACACCAGGCAAATGCCGGGGCTGTACCTTAATTAAGGCCACGGCCGCTTCCTTCCAATTCCCAGACCTTTCCTGTCCCATCGTCGCCATGAGACCTATTTGTGTCGGTGCAACGTGGAGCAGATAGCAAAAAAGAGCAATTTTGTTACTTTCATTGATCTGTCTCGGTCTTATTCTTGGCTTTGACAATATGAAAGTGACCGAGGTATGAGCAATGCTAGTAATACCATTCCTTATGCAGCCAGTCCCTGTTATGAATGGTGTGAAAATGTTGCTCATAGGGTCGGTTGGTGCATGCATTTCACTGGGCTTGGCAGAATGATATGTAATAGCAACGGAAAACTACCTCACTCCTCATTTCCCTAGTACGCCTCTTCAGTCATGTCTAGGCCATCTATGACAGCTGATGGTAGAACTGTTGAGGATCCAACCTGCCTTTGGGCTGAGGACTAAACATACATTACTACATGCTGTAAAATTCTAAAAGAATTGTATGTGGTTAAGTGTAAGAAGGAGCCAGAGAAATAAATAAATAAATAAATAAATAAATAAATAAATAAATAAATAAATAAATAAATAAATAAATAAATAAATAAATAAATAAATAAATAAATAAATAAATAAATAAATAAATAAATAAATAAATAAATAAATAAATAAGCAAACAAATAAATAAATAAATAAATAAATAAATAAATAAATAAATAAATAAATAAATAAATAAATAAATAAATAAACAGAAAGATAGGAACATATATAGGATGTCTGTCATAGAAAGAAGACATGAACAAACATTAAAACACAAAAGGACAAAGACAATCTCCACATCTTAATACACTGCTGTCACCACACAAATAGATTCTCTCCTCATCAATCCCAATTCTTCTACTTCCATTTCTTCTCCGTCCCCAACAAACTCATATCTGCTTCCCAGATTCAACATTCATTGAAGGGTTTCATCTTGACAAATCTTCAATTGATATGGTAAGTGTAGAATGGGATGATGATGATGATGATGTTTAAAGGGGTCTAACATCTAGGTCATCGGCCCCTAATGGTACGAAATGAGACGAAATGCAATGACAATTTAAAAGTACAAAATTCATCCACTGGCCAGAATTCAAAACATGATGATGAAGAATGAATGGATGAATATGAATTTAAAACAATCAGTGGATCCGACCCGCAATTCCTCACCTTCCCAGAAACTATATGACTGACCGAGGGACTGCTTCCAAAGCACAATCCTGAACTGATGATGCTTGTTGTCTAAAGGGGCTCAATATCCAGGTCAACGGTCCCTCATAATGGCACTTATTGCTATCAAAGTAGAACCATGGTATTTCTCAAGTTGCAGTATTAATCAAAGGTAGCGTAAACTCACGGTGTTCCAAACATTATGGTACTACTCGCAAGTAATGCACGTCGTACAGGTAATGCAGACCTATGGTGTTTCTCACATAATGGCGCCACACATACGCAATGCAAACCCATGGTGCACCTCACATAGGTGTACTAATCACAAGGACTCGTACTATCCCGTGGTGTTCCTCACATAGTGGGTACAAATCACAGGCAACGCAGACCAATAGTGTTGCTCATATAGTGGTACTAATCACAGGCAACACAAAGACCCGTGGTGTTTCTCACTTTATGGTGCAAATCACAGGCAACGTAAGCCCGTGATGTTCCGCACATACAGTAGTGGTACTAATCACAGGTACTGTAAACCCACATTGAACCGCTCTTTGCTGCTACTAATCACAAACCTATTGTGTACCTAACATAGTGGTACTATTGCATAAAATGAATTTTTTTGTATTATAAAGGTGGAACATTTGACCATACCTTTTAAGTATAGTGGTACTACTCGCAAGTAAAAGCGACCCATGGCTTTCCCCACGTGATGGTACTAATCACAAGTAGTTTCATGGTTCTAATTCAATCATACCCTGGTCATCCCTTTTAGTCGCCTCTTACAGCAGGAAGGGGGTAACGTGGGTTTATTCCTCGTCTGCGTCCCCCACCCACAGAGGGTTAGAATAAGATGACGGACAAATTAAGGACTGAGAAAGGGAAGAGACAAATATAAAAATCTGAATATTTGAGGTCATTCCAGAAAATTCCAGAGAAATCAGGAATATTCTGGATAGTTCTGATACATTCTAGACAATTCAGGAACAAGCTTCTTTATTTATTTATTTTTTTACACTGCACCGACACAGATAGGTCTTATTGCGACGATGGGATAGGAAAGGGCTAGGAGTGGAAGGGAAGTGACCATGGCCTTATCTTCTGGGCTGTTGCCAGTGGGGTTCAAACTCACTATCTCCCAATTAAAGCTCACAGGAACATTCTACACAATACTTTAGTCTATGTCTGCAACATTTTATGGCTGGGTTTATTAGATTACTTTGAGTGCTTCAACAATGAACCCCTTACAACATGGACTGGTAAGCTATAGTGAAATATTTCCAAATGATGCTGCACACCACAAACTCTGATACTTTAAACGGAACACTGCTTCCAGTCAGGTGAGCTGACCCTGCATTTTACTTTTATGTTCTCATTGGTTAATAGTAAATGTACTTCGTTTAATGTCTTGCGTTGCTAGTTTCTACACTGTGGAGTGCAGGCCACCAATAAACATTGTCTTTGACACTTGCATAACTATTACTATGTAACCATAATTTAAGACATCATGGGGGCTCTTATCAACACATTTCAAGGGATATTTAGGCTGCAGACTTCTCTTAAAACTACGTTACTTTACCTGCCCCGGTTGACTCTCGATGACCACTATGGGTTACAGAATTGGTTCCTCATTTTACTTGCCTTCATCCTCTTGGTCATGGCCTGTGGTTATTGGATGGCATTATTCATTTGGCTTATCAGTCCACAGACTGGTTTGATGTAGCACTCCAGGCCTCCCTATCCCGGGTTGAGTGGCTCAGACGGTTGAGGCGCTGGTCTACTGACCCCAACTTGGCATGTTTGATCCTGGCTCAGTCTGGTGGTATTTGAAGGTGCTCAAATACGTCAGCCTTGTGTCTGTAGATTTACTGGCAAGGAAAAGTAATGCTGCAGGACTAAATTACGGCACCACGGCATCTATGAAAGCTGTAAAAGTACTTTGTGGGATATAAAGCCAATAAAATTATTAACCTTTTCATTTCTACTTAACTCCTACCTCTTACATCTACTCTGATCTCTTTTCCATATTCATACCTTGGTCTACTCTGCCGTTTATACCTCCTACCCTTCCCTCAAAAACCAACTGAACAAATCCTGGGTGTCTTAAGATGTGTCCTGTTATTCTATCTTTTCTTCTGGTCAAATTTTGGCAAATTGTTCTCCTCTCATGAATTTGATTCAGCATCTCTTCATTCGTGATTTGATCCATCCATCTCACCTTCAGCATTCTTCTGAAACACCATATTTCAAGAACTTCTATTATCTTTCTTTACTAGGCTAGTTATTGTCCATGTTTCATTTTCATACAAAGCCACGCTCCAGATGAAAGTCTTCAAAAAACACTTTTTAATTCCTATATCGATGTTCGAAGTGAGGAAATTTATTTTCTTAAGAAAGACTTTCCTTGCTTGTGCTAGTCCACATTTTATGTCCACCTTACTTCCGCCATCATCAGTTATTCTCTACCCAAGTAACAATATTCATGCACTCCCTTTAAGACTTCATTTCCTTAATCTAATATTCCCTCCATCACCCACTGTGCTCCATTTCACTGTAGGGTAATCTACAATCGCTATCGGTCACACAGAGAAAGATGGAAACCTGTTTGTATCGTGTTCTACATAACATGTCTGTGCACACAAACAGTGGGAAAACATAATACCACTGCCTCTCAGCAGTTCTTGGAGTTCAACTTATATACTGCTTATCACTGTCGCTATTGGCATACATCCTGTGCCACTCAATTGAACAACTCATGTTGTTCTGCCGTGCTGTACAATTTTCAACAGTTGTTCTACCAAAATAATTTGTCATACTCATCTGAAAAGCAGGAGACCCAAGATATTGAACCTTTTCATATTTAGAACTGTAGCAAGAAAGAAAGCTGTTGATAAAATTTCTCAAACTTTTAATTGTTGGTTTGTACGCAAATTAGTTTGATGGCGCTTTATTAGAACTCTTGTTGGCCTGATTATTTGCAATTAAAATTGCTGACTGATTCTCTTTGCATACATCTTCTGTGATTTTCAGATAACAGTGGTGGCTCATAACAAAATTTTCAGGGGGTTCACAGCAACATTTTTGTTCATGTCTTAAATGTACCAAAGTAGAATGCAAATCAGTACAAAACAACTAACTTAAATAATTTCACTAAAAGTTCCTTGTACGGTTCCTTCTCCACTCATATGGTAGAACCCCTACACCCAAGAATCCATTTTTCTGAAGTTAATCTACGAGTGTATAACAAAACTAAAATTACCGCTGCCGGGCCATGTGGCTCAGACGGTTCAGCACTGGACTTCTGACACCAACTTGGCATGTTCGATACTGCTCAAATACGTCGGCCTCATGTCGGCAGATTGACTGGCTCGTAAAAGAAATCCTGCAGGACTAAATTCCAACACCTCAGCTTCTCTGAAAACCGTAAAAGTAAGATGTAAAAACAATAATAATTATTATTATTATTATTATTATTATTATTATTATTATTATTATTATTATTATGTCCGACTCGTTGGCTGAATGGTCAACGAACTGGCCTTCGGTTCAGAGGGTCCCGGGTTCGATTCCCGGCCGGGTCGGGGATTTTCACCTTCATTGGTTAATTCCAGTGGCCCGGGGGCTGGGTGTTTGTGCTGTCCCCAACATCCCTGCAGCTCACATACCACACACAACACTATCCTCCACTACAATAACACACAGTTACCTACACATGGCAGATGCCGCCCACCCTCATCGGAGGGTCTGCCTTACAAGGGCTGCACGCGGCTAGAAATAGCCACACGAAATTAAATTACTTTTGTTGTGGATTTATTTATTTTCATCTTGTACTTCTTCTCCAAGACTGTACCCGTACCATTCAGCAATTTCTCCACATTTTCTGTCCACACAGATAAAGTAATACATTCTGTATATACTGTATGCGGCAAAACAAACAGTACTGAAATTACAACCATGCTCTGAGCATCAAAATGTGTTATTATAACATGCAAGACAGCAACAATTATCTGACTGCACGAGTATAGCAAAAGCACCCACAAATCTTATGTACTGTTCATAATGGTTCTGTAGATCGTCGAATATGTTGATGAATTACCACAATGATAAGAAACATTACTATCTTCTCTCATAATATTTCGAGGCACGCTGTAAGAATCTATTTTCTGAGCGAATTTATTTTCTGAAGGTGAGTAAAAATGCTCACCTGAACGGCAACAACCAAATAGTCGCCAACAGCTTCTTCAGCTCCTTCCAATCCCCACTCCCAAGCAGAGAGCAGGAGCCGACCAAAAATCAGCGAAGAGTCTGGTAGGAAGAATTCTTGGACACAGTACCTCTGAGGTTCTTCCAATGCATGTGGAGGTAGTGGGTTGAGCTTAGGTAAGTACTCGGTGACGTCAACTGGCTAAAACAATTACAGAAAATCCAATCAAAAATTTAACTCATAATGACCTTTGTTTTCCCTGTATCTAAAAGCATCAAACAGAAAATGCTATGACAAACAAATGAACAAACTACCTATCTTCAGATATGAATCTCAAGAACCTTTTACAGACAACACAGAGACAATTTTGTCACCTGGAGCTCACCAAGTAGACCGGTGGTGCAGTTTGGTGTATGAGAGTACCTGGAAGAGTGTCAAAAAGTATCTTGCTGATGATCATAATCTAAACTACAAAATGTGGAAGGCACTGAATAGACACAGAACTGGGTTCCTATTAGCATCTTCCCAGATGTATCAATATTAGCAAACAAGGGATCACTTCAAATTATTCATAATCATTTTTAAAACCCACTTTAATAACCACTTATTATTATTATTATTATTATTATTATTATTATTATTATTATTATTATTATTATTATTATTATTAATAATGGTTCATGGTGTGGGTTACTGTAGTCACATCCTAGTTCATGAACCATGGGCAACGGCTGAGTGGCCTAGTAAGTGGTCCTGAAAGTAGGGATACCAGTTGCTATCAAATGAGAGTGGGCATCTCACACATGTAAGTCATGGCCCTCCTTGTGCTCAGGCGGCTAGGACTATATCATCCACCAGTGGTCCCTAATCCATTAATGGAGAGATCCTCACTTGGACTATGTGTACGTAGGGTAGCACCCTGCTTCATGAATTTACCAAGCTCAAAACATTTTGAGCTAGCCTTGGACCTATGGGAGTAACGGAGTCCCACTCCCATTTGACAGGCGAGGGACTCCTTGGAATCAACTTGGCGAACGAAATGAAATTTGATGGGGAGCTATCAATATTAATGAGGCTTATGGAAGAAAGAAAGTAGAACTGGCTGAGTCAGCAAAGAGCATGCATCTGGATGTGCTAAGAGTAAATGCTATTCGGGTAAGGGGAGATATAAAGGAAGAGATAGGAGACTATAAAGTGTATTTGACAGGTGTTGGAAAGGGAAGAGCAGAGTATGGGGTAGGACTGTTCATCAGGAATACCACTGCACACAACATCGTTTCTGGCAGGCACGTAAATGAGCGAATGATATGGGAAGATTTAGCAGTTGGAGGAATTAGAACGAGAATTGTCTCAGTGTATTCACCATGTGAGTGTGCAGATGAGGATGAAGTTGACTAGTTTTATGGAGACATCGTAGTCAGGGTCAACAGCAAGGATAGGATAGTGCAAATGGGCAATTTCAATGCGAGAGTTGAAAATAGAACTGAAGGATACGAAAGGGTGATTGGAAAATGTGGAGAAGATATGGAAACTAATAGGAATGGGAAGCGTTTGTTGGACTTCTGTGCTAGTATGGGTTTAGCAGTTACGAATACATTCTTCAAGCGTAAGGCAATTCACCGCTACACGTGGGAGGGTAGGGGTACCAGATCCATAACAGACTATATCTTAACCGACTTCAAACTCAGGAAATCTGTTAGAAATGTACTGCAGGGCCTCTCAAACGCCCAAAATCTCACGCGTGCAACTGCGGTGCATAGTTTCTATGCACAGTTCATCGGTCCCACTTAGCTCAGACCAACGCTTCGTCTTTGGACTACTCGGCTAAGCTTGGCTCAACTCTGCTCAGATTTGGAATGCTAAGGAGCAAGTGAGGAAGAGGGAGATAGGAGAAGCAAGCGAGACAAGCGTGGGGGAAAGAGAGAGACAACGCTGTTGTTCCAAATCAAGGACTGGGGGTCTGCACTCTGGTCAACCAAGAGAAGTCGTCTTTTGCACCGTGCACAGTGCATGCACCAGATGCATACACCCTGAAAGGCCCTGATGTATGGTGTTTTTGGGGATTTCTTGATGATACAGACCACTATCTGATCTGTAGTGAACAAAGTATCTCTAGGCCTACAATAGGGAAAGTGAAATCTGTCTGCAAACGAATCAGGGTAGAAAAACTCCAGGACGAGGAAATTACACAGAAGTACATGGATATGATTAGTGAGAAGTTCCGAACAGTGGACAGTAAGCAGGTTCAGGATATAGAAAGAGAATGGGTGGTATACAGGGATGCTGTAGTGGAAACAGCAAGGGATTGCCTAGGAATAACTGTGTGTAAAGATGGGAAAAAGCAAACATCTTGGTGTAATGATGAAGTGAGAGCAGCTTGTAAACGTAAAACGAAGGCTTATCAGTCCAGGCAGATTTGCTGCGGTAACTCCGGAGCTTCCTGAAGCTGGTCATCTATATCTTCATCTGGATTATAATGTTGCCAGAAATCTTTGAGCGTAGGTGATAGATCCAGCTGGCAGGGGAGGGTGGTCCAGGTTCCTTTCCGGGGCGACGAAGACCGCTCTTCCGGAACTCCCCAAAGGCTTCACGCACACACCAACGCCATGCTCGACAGCAGTCTCCCACGGGGCCACTTCTACCAGGCCAGGACAAGGACGCGGATCACGTGGGGCAAGGCGAAAAGTCGACAAGACGTAGTGCACACTTCGGCCGCAGGACAGCGGCGGACCTCGCCCCGCCGGCTCCTGCGCCAAAGCACTCTTCCAGCCATCCAGTGGTCCCTCACTGGATTACCCCCAGATACGTGACGTGTGTGGAGCCCCTCTCGGAGGATGAGTCAGTGATTTGGTGACTGTATCGTCATTTGCTGAGAATAGTTCTGTTCCAGATTCTGGATGGTTATTATAATTCTTATATATATATATACATAGGGTGTCCCACCCAACTCTGCGACCCCAAATCTCTCTGAAATTAAAAAAATATGAAAATTCCAATTGGCCAGGAACGTACCCATGTCAGGGGCTCACACAATGAGAAGGCATGCACGATCTACAAAGGCAAACAAATAACACCTCCAACACCAGGTTGCGCTTTTTTAAATGGAACATGTATGTTTATTCTAGCAAAATGACAACTAGAGCTACAACTAGTGATAACACACTTGGTTCTGCTTTTCTAAACACATTTACTAGTGGCCTATAGCCCTCAGAAACTTCATTGTTGTGCAGTACATCTGGCATGGAAAATGTACCCACAAATCACCAGTAGAGTCTTGCCCGATGAAACCGTTTCACTTCAACAGATGTTCGAAATGCCCTCCATTTGCATCAATACACTTTTGGAATCTGGTAACTTGAGGGTGTTGCATGGATTGCAGTGTTTTTGCATATATTGCCGCACACGCCACAGTAATATGATGTTGCATATCCTCTATAGTCATTGGCGGTTCTTGATACACTTCACTACACTTCTTTCACTGTGCCCCAGAGAAAGAAGTCTAATTGCGTCAAGTCTGGGGACCGAGGTGGCCATCGCACAGGACCTCCCTGTCCTATCCACCTATTTGAAAACGTCGCATCCATAACGTCTCTGGAAACTCGTGCAGAATGTGCGGGACATCCATCACGCTGGAACCACATTGATAGACACGTTTCCAATCCCACATCCTCCATGAGGAGGGGTAGAGTGTGTTGCAGAAATAATTAATATCACTGTCCGTTTAATGTTCCCTGATAAAAATAGAGACCTAAAATACAGTTACCAATGATACCGCACCAAACATTGACACTCCACTGTCGTTGATGAGCAACTTGGCGAATCCAGTGGAGATTTTGCTCGGACAAGAAGTGCATGTTCCGCAGATTCACATGACCATGATTTAATGAAGCTTCTTCGGTAAACAACGTATTACATAGGAATGCTGGATTACCTTTGCAACTGCTGAAGTGCAAAACGACAGAATACAATGCGGGGTTCAAAGTCCATCTCGTACAATTCCTGGTGCAGTGAGATATGGAACGGATGAAACCAATGCCTTTGCAAAATTCTGCTCACACTACTGCGTCTTATTCCAGAACCTCGTGCAATCTGTCGGACACTCACCTGAGGTTTGTGCGCTACAGCAGCCAGAACAGCAATTTAGTTTCCATTGTCAGTCGCTGTCTTTGTACGTTGTCGCTTTGTGGAAGCCCAACTTCCTGTTTCCCTGAGTTTTGTGCAGATGTTGGCAATGGTACGAGGCAAAGGATACCATCGATCTGGGAAGCGTTCAGCATACAATGCCACAGGTGCAGTTGCATTTCTGCGACATTCGCCATAAATTAAAATAATATCCCGGTATTCTTCGTTACTGAAGGCCGGCATATCGACTAGATGACGGCAATTGTTACAAGCTACACGAAAACACGGTTTAATGTGTTATGGAAAGCAATAACCAAAACGTACGTGAATTACGGTACAGTATAACAGCAGACCAGATCAGGAGACACTAGTACACTGAGGCCAGAACGTGCCGAGCTGATATTGGTTTGTTTACAGCAGGCTACAGGCCAGTGCAAGCAACCCCTGCTCTGAGCAAAGAAGTACATGCGTTGCATTACGTCAGAAACGGTTGCGCCATTGCCATCCTCTAACAGTCACGTATTTCAGAACGTATGAGGTTTAGAAATGTGAAACCAAGTATGTTATCACCCATTGCAGCTCTAGTTTTCATTTTGATAGAACAAGCATACATGTCCCATTTTAAAAAACGCAACTTGGCGTTGGAAGTGCTACTTGTTCACCTTTATGGATTGTGCACACCTTCTCATTGTGTGAGCCCCTGACATGGGTACGTTCCTGGCCAATTGGAATATTTTTGTTTTTGTTTCATTTCGGAGATATTTGGGGTCGCAGAGTTGGGTGGGGAACTCTGTATATATATGTGTGTGTGATTATTTTCATTCTTATTTTCTTGTTCAATTAATTCTGTATTGTTCACCCCTTGAGGGTATGCACTATTATGTCTTGTACCCTGTATATATATAATAATAATAAAAAATAGCACGGGGCGGGCGCACCCTTCAGGGGCCCCTTCGCTGCCCTCTCGCGGTTAACCCTTGTGCTGTCTCACATACATGTGAACCTCCCGCTGCTATAAATGCAGGAGTGAGAGACAGCTCAGGGTCAGTTGGTCGTGAAAGGGTAGGCAACCAACTAACAGAAAAACGAGATCATGTGCTGAACAGATCCTGAACTTGAGAAATATAATCAGGAATAAAAGGATCCAGAACAAGGATTAGGTAGTAATATTTGTAGAATTTAAGAAGGCCTATGATTCTATTGACAGGGAAACCTTAATGAGGATCTTGGAAGAATTTGGTGAGGATGATAAATCACAGAACCTGATTAAACAAACTATCAGTAACACTATGTCGAAGGTGAAGTTTAGAGGGGAAACTTCAGATTGCTTTTAAATTACGACAGAAGTTAGACAAGGGGATGGGTTAACACCAATGCTCTTCAACTGTGTGTTGGAAAAGGTCATTAGAGAATGGGAAGGATAACTATGAGCCTTCGAGGAAGAGAAAGAACAATTCAGGGTTGGGGCATGGAATAAAGGGGTGAACTTCAATTGCCTTGCCTTTGCAGATGATCTGCCCATCTTTGCGAATAGTGTTGAATCAGCAAGTAGAAGAAACAGTATCCTTGTGAAACTGCTATGAAGACAGGCTTGCAGATCTCTTTTGAAAAAACAAAAACAAAACATCAAATCAGCAACAAAAATCATTAACACAACAGGAGGGAAGGTAGAAAAGTCAAGAGCTTCAAATATCTTGGTGGGATGATCCAGTCTAGTAGTTTAGAAGAGGAGGCAATCAAGGCAAGAATCAGAAAGATGGAATTAGCATACCAGTTGACGAAAGATGTGTATAAGAAGAAATCATTAAGTCTGAGAACAAAACTGAGGCACTATAACACTGTGATCAAACCAGAAGGACTATACGCTGCTGAGGATTGCTGGAACAACTGGAGAAGAAAGAAAGGAAGATTCTGGGACCTATATATGTTGGTGGATAATGAACACTAGAACCTAACAAAGAGTTATACAAAGGGACTGAGGGAATTATAGAGTCTATGAAGAAGAGACAAATACAATTTTACGAATCTCCTACGTATGAATCAAGAAAGGCTGACTCAAAAACTCATTACACATTTTGAAGGGGAAAAAATTGTTCCCAGGTGGTCTATGGAGATACATGCTGATATGGAGAGAATGGGCATTATTCATGAAGATATCCAAAACAGGAACCACTTTCGACAATTAGTTTCAGACTTCAGAGGCTTCCGAGAAGGAGAAAAGAAATCTTCAAAAGTGATTTTTTTTAGAAGAAAGAAGCAGATAAGCCAACGAATGAAGCTATATTGGCAAAAGATCAAAGCCAGGGGAGGGAAAAGATGATGCAGGATACTGGAGTTGTTACTCCGTGGTCCATAGCGGTCAAAATCGAACAGAAGAGGAAGAAAAAGTATTAAGGTCGCTGCATGGCACTAACAGTGCTTTCAGGAAACCAGAATTTAACCTGTCACAAACAGTAATAGTATCATCAGGGGGTCACTAGCTCAGTCTTTAATGTTTGTTTAACATTAACATTATGCCAATCTTCCATTTCACTCTCTCCTCACTCCTGTTCTCAGATGGTTTTACATCACTACCAATATAATTTTTGCTAGGGGCTTTACGTCGCAACGACACAGATAGGTCTTATGGCGACGATGGGATAGGAAAGACCAAGGAGTTGGAAGGAAGCGGCCGTGGCCTTAATTAAGGTACAGCCCCAGCATTTGCCTGGTGTGAAAATGGGAAACCACGGAAAACCATCTTCAGGGCTGCCGATAGTGGGATTCGAACCTACTATCTCCCGGATGCAAGCTCACAGCCGCGCGCCTCTACGTGCATGGCCAACTCGCCTGGTCTACCAATATCAATATAAGGAATGCACAGTGCACTAACTGTAGTACGGACAAACATTACTGGCCTCTCAGTCATTGCCCCATAAACTGAGTACTCCTAGAATATCACTTTCACCTGTCCAGGTAAATGTTAGGACAGTACAAACTCACCCTCATAGGCCTCTATCAATCACAGCAACACAGTTTCAGTCCAAAACACACTTCCAAAATTTATCAACAATGAGGACAGCAATGGATAACACAAATAAGATTAAAGCCTCCCTTGTTACTTATGAAATAACGATGTCTTCTTTGCCACATATGGAAAAATATATGTACATATATCAATGAAACTCTTCTATCAGTACAAAGTAAAACTGAAATAGGTCTCTCCACCAATGAGTTTCAACACCAAAATGCAATACAAGATCAAGGGGATTTTGGTGAAGGTCATGGAGCTACTCGAAACTATATGGAGGAATAACTAAAACTTACCTCAAATCCTTTGTCTGAACGGTTTCTTCTTTTGAATTTTGTTTTCTTATTTTTATCTTCAGATTTACTGGATCTATTTCCAACTGATGATTGACTTCTTGATGAATTGTGACTGATGGATAATGCATGACACTTATTGAAGAGACAAAGCAGAAATGTGTTATGGAGATGAACCTGATCTTCTGTCATCAGTTTTCTTGACTCTGCATCAAATTCTTCTTTTCTCGACTTCATACAAAACATAAGAATAATTGTATCAGAATGCTTCTAGCCTCAGTATAAAATAAACTGAAGGTACATTACAAGATACAGAGCAGATCAACTAACCTTCATTTGAAACCAGAGCTTCATGAGCTGAAAATATCTGAAACAATAAAAGAAAGAGCAATCTGTACCTCAAGATAGACAGTTCCAAAAGCACAGGTCTATATGATATCATTATCAAGGAAATTAAAACAGAGTGTGACGTATTGGCGGGGTAAATAAATTAAGACAGAACCTAGTAGTGTTCTATTTCTAACATTTATTATCTAGTTACTAGAACTACACATTAACACAAAGGATTACTGAGCTCACCACTTACACAAGTAACACAGGGCACATACTTGCACAGTACGTGCTCTCTCTTATTCTCACGGGCCGATGACCTCGATGTTAGGCCCCTTTAAACAACAAGCAAGCATCGTCTTATTCTCACTGTTTATTTACACTAATACCACAGAATCCGATCACGCACACTACAGTCTCACTTGCTGGCATTGTCACAGCCCACAGTTCGCAGCCCCCGATGATGTTCGCTATCAGCATTCTGATAGAATTCGGTTCACAGCCCCATGCCGACATTCCAGTGTTCTCTTCCACAGCTGCACCAGAACACTCGCAATGCTCTCCTCCAACAGCTGGCCCCAAGAGACACAATCTCGCAGCGACACGTATCAGAACGGGTCCACAGTTCAACAGAGGAACACTCCACAGACTGCCCCACTCAACTCCAGGATGTCGCACACTATCGGCCACTAACTGACAGAGCTCACCCATGACTGTAGCACCCTTCGCTCACACTGAGTCCACTCACTGACTGAATTGCCCGCCTGGCAAGTCACTCCTGTCTTATATATAGCCTCCAGATATGTAAATCTCTCGGCCGATGAACTAATAGTTTCCACATCCCTCGAGACCACAGCAACGTAGCGGCCAATGGCCAGAGATTTACATTGGCGGGCGGAAAGGCCAGGCACATAGCAAGAAGATGCTGGAGGTTTTAATACATTTGTTTTTGCTAATGTTGCTGCAATCTGGAAAGTAGGGGGAAGAGAGAGAGAGAGAGAGAGAGAGAGAGAGCAAGAAGTAAGATACAGAGGAAGTTGGATTATTAGAGCCTCAGCAAATTTAAATATGAGTAATATAAGTTATCCATGGGCAAAAAAAAAAAAAAAAAAAAAAAGAGGCAATGAAAATGAGTAGAACATCCACTCAGTGTGACCTTGCACTTGGGGAAAAGAGAACTGAATGTATGAAAAACTTTAGCTATCCTGGAAGTCATATTTTCTGCAATGGGAATGTTACACTAGAAGTATAAAATATGGTATCCAAAATATTCAACTTCTACCAAGTGCAAAATCTTATGTGGGACAAGGCAGGTCTTATAAGAGCAAAACACATTATGACCAGTGCATACCTTCTGCTAATCATGACATAGGCCTACAGTTTGGAGAGTTGTGTACTGAATCCACAAGACATTAGTAAATTACAAGCGTGAAAATTACAAGCATGCAGAAGACAATAAGAAGAGACATGCAGGGTATCTCAAAACAATGGACGAAAGAACAAGAGCTGCACGGCTGAAGTGGTTTGGCCATGTTGAATGTAGAAGATATGGATTCCCAAGCAGTACTTCGAGAGGGTGGTGTCTGGAATAAGACCAGTAGGTTGTCCCAAAAGGAGATGATTTGACCAAATTAAAGACGGCCTATCAAAAATGGAAGACACTGGAAGATATGAGAGAGGTAGTTTACAAAGACAGGAACAGATGGAGGCATATTGTTCCCACAACCCCTATCTGGCCTACTGGAAGGATCCAGAGATGATATGATGATGATGATGATGATGATGATGATGTGTCTACATCGAGCAACTATATCTTACATAAAAGAAACAGAAGTAAATTTGATTGCACTCCAAGCAGCAATTTCAAAAATATCACTTCATGACAAATGTCATAAAGCAACAAGGAGGAACTGGATATCTAGAACAGTTACCTGTAGTAGTAGAAATTTTACACAAGTCTGGTGATAGTGACATCAATCTATTCAAAAGAATAGTAATTTCAGTATTTCAGCAAACATAGGAAATTCAGCTAGGCAGTGAGATTTTTATGGTTTATTTTCACAGCACTGGTGGTAAACCTCTGTGATCACAACTTTTCCTTTGATTCAATATTGGAGACTTCAGACTCTGAATCTGAAACTGCTGAAGAAGTTGGATATCTGTCTACTTCTACTGGAACATCAACTCAACCAAGAAACACAGCAAGGGGAAAACATATCACAGATGAAAGTAGGTGTACAGCTTTGGGCACAGGTGCAGAGTCCTGATGAAACACACACAGTACTGTACAGCCTTCCGAGTTATTATTTTTATTAACAAATACATTGCAATTGGGAAATAGGACCTATCTCGGTGGCAAGGATCACTTACAGTAGTGTGATAATAGTGTAAATTAAAAAACAACAACAACAAGAATACAACAAGTAATTCCACATGGAAATGAAATATTACAAGAAATATTACCAGTTTAACATTTTAAATCCAGCATCATCATATACAAACTTACATGTACCTTAAGTATTTCAAAATTTTACACTATGACTTATAGTAGATTGAGCAGTCCAATTTCTAACTACTGTCTTAGCATTGTAAATACAGCATATTCATATGTACAAATTCGCACATGCCTTAAATAATAGATAATAATAAATAATAATAGAAATTTACATACAGTTTACAGAATGCTGGAGTCTATTCTTGAAGCATCTTACATTTTTGGGAAAAGGCTCTACGACAAATGCAGGTAATGCATTCCAATCGTCAATTCCTCGACTGACAAACAAATATTTACCATAGTTAGTTTTCTGCAATCTACCTTTTACTTATGTGGATGATCTGTCCTGCTTGTGTAACAAGGCTTTTCTAGTCGACTGTTGAACTCTCCCCAAGCTAGCTTATTCATGTAGGCGTTTGTTTTCTTCTAGTTCCCAGTGAAGTTTTTCTATCATACTTGCCAACTACTTTGAGGATGAAATAGTTAAGCACAAATCTTGCAGCCTTTCGCTGTATCTTAATAAGTCCTGTTTGGTACGGACCCCATAGCCTACTGCTGCTCCATATTCCAGGACTGGCCTAATGAGTGATATATAGTTCTGCGCCTTCGTCTGGGAACCGCTGCCCTTTAGCACCCTCATCACGAAGTGTAAGGACTTGTACGCTTCAGTAATTACATTTCCTATGTGGGATTCCCATTTCAGATATCTCTTTACGTGGATTCCTAGGTACTTGCATGAGTTACTCTCTTCCAGAGCATCCGATCCAAGACAATATTGAAAGTCCCCTTGCCTATATTTCTTTTCCATTCTTATGAGACTGCATTTTTGAGAATTTATTTTCATTTTGTTAACAAGTGTCTACTTATGGAGTGTATTTATATCAGCTTGTAATAACCTACTATCACTAACATTCTGTACTTTTCTGCATATTATGCAGTCGTCCGCAAACAATCTGCATTTTGTTTGGCAGATCGTGATAAACACCGTAAACAGGAGTGACCCTATAACACTACCCTGTACTATTCCCGACGTTATAGAAACTTTGTCAGAGTATTTATTTCCCACCTTTACCCTCTGCATGCGGTCTGTCAAAAATTTCTGGATCCACAGAACCACCCTTTTATCAATCTTTGTTTCCACCAATTTTTGCATCAGAATGTCATGTGGTACTATATCAAATGCTTTAGCAAAATCAATTACAATAGCATCAACTTACACACCTTTGTCTAATGACTCTCTAATATCTTGAAAGAGCGACAACATCTGGCTCTCGCAGGAGAAACCTTTTCTAAAACCATATTGTCAGCCATTAATCCACAAACTTTTCTCCCATTGTTCCCGTAGATATTCTGAAATGAGGTGTTCCATTTGTTTGCATACAATGGATGTAAGGTTAATAGGTCTATAGTTGTCCATTAGCAGCCTGTGTCCCCCTTTAAAAATCAGGACTACAGTTGCTTTCTTCAAGTCATCTGGAATTTGTGTATTGTTGAGACACAGTAAATAGCATTTCTAAATAGCCCAAAAGAGCTGTACCTCCCAGTTTCAGAACCTTCCCAGCAATATTATCAGGCCCTGTCGAATTAATTTTCCTTAAGTTCTTAATTCTTTCCTGAATTTTTCTACAGCTAATTTGGAAGAGAGAACAATCAGGGTTATAATGTCTATTGCCAGGCTATTCTGCTCATTAAAGACGTTCCCATACCAATGATTTAATTCATTAGCCATTAGTAGATTGTCAGTAAATACGTCACCTTTTCTGGACATTACCAGTGACACATCCTTTCCTTTTCCTAACATACTTATAGAGATTTTTCCAACCATTTTCCCCAGAAGAAGAAAAATGCATTTTCCCTGGCAGAAAGTATACATCTCACATATTTGTCATGAGCAGCTTTCTTTTCACTCTGCAAATAACCTCAGCCTTTGTGGCTGAGGTTAACTTCCGAAAGTAACCAGGGGAATCTGACCCCTACAGAGTGCATCCCCAGGTGGCGGATAGGGAGCCCCTACAGTATGTAGGGCTGGTTGAAACACCCAATACAACCCGCGGACCAACAGATAGCCCAATTCCTGGGGACTTTAAAATATTAGGACACCCTCCTTCCAGGGGTCATGGTTATGGGTGAAGTCCTCAATGGCATCTATGGCGGAACTTCGGTATGGTGGAGATGGCAGAAGGGGCAAACCCGTAGCGTCTGTACTCCAGAGGAGCAGCTACGAAAGACATCTGTCTCCATGTTAGGGGCGGCCTTTTGTTTCTTAAATGCTATTTGTTTGAGGCGTTGACCCATGTGGATCTTTTGCCCCTACTGGCACCATATTGTATGAACCTGTATGTAAGTGGAATGGCGGTAGTGTGAAATGTTGTGTTTGAGGAAAGGAAGATTAAGGACGTCACAAACACCTAGTCCCCAGGCCAGGGATATTAATCATTACAATTAAAATCCCTGACCCGGCCAGGAATCGAACTCGGGGTCACCGGATGACAGGCAGACGCGTTGCTCCATACACCGTGGGGCAAGACTAGGGGCGGCCTAATTTTGAACCTGGTGTAGGGATGTGGCGACGCCATCGCCCAGTGGGTAACCACTGCAATTAGTCTCCCAAGTATTGGCGGGTAAACCATAAACCTTACTGACATGAGGATATGCATGTCAGGCACTGACCAGCTAATGCATAACAAAATATTAACACAAAGATCCATGATAGGCCTAGCAAGCCAGTGGTAGCGTATTATATCACTTTCAACAGTCAAACGAGCCTCGGATCGATTGTAAAACCAATACCAAAAGTGCCTTTGTGCAGATCTGTCAGGTATGATGGCCAAAATGGCTCCGATGATAAACAAATCCGTTCAAAGAAAAATACAAGAATTGGGACTATTACTGTAGTATCCTTAGAAAAGGATGCAAGAATGGGGAAACCACGGAAAACCACCTTCAGAACTGCCGACAGTGGGATTCGAACCCATCGTCTCCCGAATGCAAGCTCGCAGATGCGCTACCATAACCGCACGGCCAACTTGCTCGGTGATCCTAGTTTTTACTCGAAACTAAGCTTAGGCAGAATTCCTACAAAGAGGTACCGAACCACCAACAACAAATCTTTCTTCTGAAATCTGAGGTTCTCAACTAACTGCATTCCGGACATCATAACCAGGTTGTAACTAATATACATACTCCCTAACAGTGTTCCTCAAAAGACAGGGAGAAATAGTTCTATATCCATAGTGTATCATCAGTGTAATCTGGAGCTTTCAAACAAAATGCTCAGGAAAATGTCTTCTTGATGGAGTGATAGACTGCATAGGCCTGACAGCGTAAGATAAAATGAGAATACTGAGCCCAAGGATGAGTAGAATTCAATAAGGGATGAACTTCTGAAATATTAATACTTACTGAGCTGACTTGTCACCCAACGATTCGACGAGCTTTTTGCGAATATTGTTTAATTCCTCACAACCTGTCATTCTCATAGGCGAAGACCTATAACCTATTACGAAAATACAGAAGATAACAAAGTACAGTTGCTAACGCACCACACCACGATATGTCCATTGACACTTTATGTTACGTACTATATTCGAGACACCAAGCAAGGTAGAAATATATAAATTATATTAAAGAACTTTTCAATTCCAACTATAAAAAGCTTCATAAAATGACACACCACAGTCGAGCAGAAATCTCGAAAAATACGATAACAAAATCCTACTATCGAGCTCTCGAAATCGAACATTGATTCGTCGTTCCTTTGTTTCCCTCGGATGTTTACAAACCACGAACGTTGAAACATAATGAAAATGCCCACAAAATTTGTATACGAAAGTATTTCCAAGACTTCCCTTGGTGTATATGTTGAAATGAAATATTTCTACTATTTCAATATTTAGGTCATGATGAAAGACATTTCGGAATATCACTACTTAACAATAATAACTCAAACATCATCAGTCTCATCATATAAATAGGAAATTCCATTCCCTGTGATGCTATTTTTATGTACTTATTCTTTGACTTACGTAATTTGTTGACAAACAAACCTGATTGAAACTTGAACTTAAATGGTGCGGCATTAAAATACGTAAATTAGGGGATAGAATTACAACGGTGTGTTTAGCTATGTGTTATCGGTGTGTGCCACGTTAGCTCATGTAAGCTGCAGCTGGTAAGTTTAAATGTAATTTCACAAACATTAAGGAATTGGTTCTCGGTTCACAATTTTTTGAGGTTAGTTTTATCCTTTGATATTAAGTTTGCTGCTCTTTTGACTAACTACCTGCATCCCACCGTCATATCACCAAGATTTAAGGAGCAATTTCAGTGGAATATAAATTGTAGATAATTAAATAAAAATAGTAGTCTTCGTCATTGAGCGTTACACATGGCTTACGGCATGTCTTAATCTTTACATGTGTTACCTGTTCTGTTGTCATTAACGTGTTTGTCAGGAGAATGTGCACTCTCGATATTTGCATTATTTCCTAAAATTAAATTTTGTTCCGGGGATTATTAATAAGGTCTGCTCCGTGGTGTAGAGTAGCCAGTCTGTCTCTAACCTAGAGGCTCCGGGTTTGATTCTGTGATTCTGGGCCTGTTCAAGGATTTGAGTATTGAAATGGAACCCAGCCTCATTTGTTCAGTTGAGGAACGGTGGTATGAGGGGCAGTAACCCCGATCAAGATCGGCTGAGGATGTCACGCTGTCGACGTGACACTCCATTACCCGTAGCTCACATGACAAGAACCAGCAGTCGGCTTGGCAGACCAAGATCCTTAATGGACTGCGTGGGTTTTTTATTCGATCCTAGTCTAGACTGGTGGATTTATGAAGATTTAAAAAAGTCTCGTTTTTTTCAGCGACTCTGGGATGGGACGGAGATAGGATAGTACAGTATATTTACCTGACGTAAAAGTGGGTAACAAGAGAAAAAGATCTGTCGGGTATCTGACCGTGGATTTCGAACCTATCATGTCGCGAATTCAAACTACACGGTCCGGACAATTCGCTTGTAGTTATATGTTTCTTTTATGTTGGCGTGAAACATGTTCTCATCTTCTCTCCGTTCATTCATCTCTCGGCTGTCAGTAATCAGCACCCTCACATTCCTATCGTGAAATTGCTGAAAGCATATTGGGCTTTGCTCATTTGAAGAAACGGCCCCGTCCCAAATGGAAATAGTGATAAAGGACGTAATTAGCATTGTGACTTAGCTTCTGGCTTTCCACTCTGACAGTGAGGATCGAATCCCGATGGAATTCTCTCGTAAGAATCTCCTGGTATCATGAAGGACGTTGAACTCCCAGCTAAAAGCCAGATGTGAGCCAGGGTATTTCCAGCGACCTCAGAAGTAACTGAACAAAAAGTGAAAATTCTTAACCTTTAATATAAGTCTAGCGATTCTTTTGTCCGACAAATTTGTGCTCTTTACTTTCAATCTTGGACGGATGTCCTATGTTCAAATCGATTGTATAGAATTGTGCATTTGTGTGCTCTCTCCTTTTCGTGAAATGGTGCTAAATACAATGAATGTTTTAAGTAGTCGCTATATCTGCTGTTTTGGGCCAAGTCGTACCTTTACTCGTATGTATGTTGGGTATTCAGCCCGAAGGCTGGTTTGATCCTCTGCAGCTCCGCCAACAGCTGTTATAAATAGCCTAGGCGTCACTGAAGAGGCGTACTAGGGAAATGAGGAGTGAGATAGTTTCCCGTTGCTTTCCAACTGACCCTATGAGCGATATGTTCACACCATTCATAACAGGGACTGGCTGCATAAGCAATGGTATTACTAGCATCACTCACACCTCAGTCACTTTCATATTGTCAAAGCCAAGGATGAGACTGAGACAGGTCAATGAAAGTAACAAATTTGATATAGGCCGGGCTGAGTGGCTCAGACGGTTAAGGCGCTGGCCTTCTAACCCCAACTTGGCAGGTTCGATCCTGGCTCAGTCCGGTGGTATTTGAAGGTGCTCAAATACGACAGCCCCGTGTCGGTAGATTTACTGGCACGTAAAAGAACTCCTGCGGGACTAAATTCCGGCACCTCGGCGTCTCCGAAGACCTTAAAAAGTAGTTAGTGGGACGTAAAACAAATAACATTAATTATTAATTTGATATAGCCCATACCAGAAGACATAGTGCACTGTAAACACTACATCTCGCCAGCAAGGACTCATCACACGGGAAACGGAAGCAAGGGTTGGACACATACACACACCTTGTATTAATATTGAACTTTGAACCACACCTCTAAGTACATCAGCTATGGCCGGGCGAGTTGATCGTGCGGTTAGGAGCGCGCAACTATGAGTTCGCATCCATGAGATAGTGGGTTCGAACCCCATACCAGGCATATGTTGGGGTTGTGCCTTAATTAAGGCCACGACCGCATCCTTCCCATTCCTAGGCCTTTCCTGCCCCATCGTCGCCATAAGACCTATCTGTGTCGGTGCGACGTAAAGCAACTGGACATAGTGTCCAGCATTCATGATTGCTTAAAATCAGACTATCAGAAGTTAACGGAATAAATAATAATAATAATAATAATAATAATAATAATAATAATAATAATAATAATAATGTCAGCAATTGAGAGTGCAAGCAGGTGAATAAATATCCTCCCATAGACTTACCTGAACAACAGTTCCCCATTATCGCGGTTTTTGTTTTTAGTTTTTAGACAGTTGCAGCGGAAATCCCATCTAGCGGAGATGAGTGACAGCAGAAGAGAGAAAGACGACATGACATTATAGGCCGTGCCGCGTTTAGTTTTCATCTGACCGGTTCAAAACGTTCCGAGATCGATTCCTGGCCGGGTTGGGCATTTTAACCGCGTCTGGTTAATTTCCCTAACTCGATGACTGGGTGTTTGTCCCAACTCTCTCCTCTTTATACACATATACACCATACTACCAACCCTTACAGAAGCACGTAATAGTGAATATTAAATAATAATGTTTACGTCCCACTAACT
Organism: Anabrus simplex; assembly: GCF_040414725.1. Classification (NCBI taxonomy): domain Eukaryota; kingdom Metazoa; phylum Arthropoda; class Insecta; order Orthoptera; family Tettigoniidae; genus Anabrus; species Anabrus simplex. The sequence continues at coordinate 69,308,531 of NC_090267.1, read as the reverse complement.
ACGTTTACGGTTTTCGGAGATGCCGAGGTGCCGGAATGTAGCCCCGCAGGAGTTTTTTACGTGCCAGTAAATTTACCGACACGAGGCTGACGTATTTGAGCACCTTCAAATACCACCGGACTGATCCAGAATCGAACCTGCCAATTTGGGGTCAGAAGGCCAGCGGCACTCAGCCCCGCACGTAATATAGATCCCTCCACATAGGATTGTCGTCAGAAAGGGCATCCGACCGTAAAACTGGGTGAAGTTCATATTTGCTCCACAATTCACACCCCTTACCCCCGAACCTACCAAGGTGTGAGAAAAGCGGTATATCAAAAAGAATGATCATTGTTATACATGTTATAAGTTTTTGGAGATCATAAGGTATGTTAGTGAAAATTAGCATGAATTAATTAATAATGTTCGCTTGTGGAAACTACAACGCGCCACAAAATTTCGTAGGATGACTACTGGGGTAACCTCTTTGCGTGTTCATGCTTCCAGGGTATCTGACGGATCTCGATAGCATCTCCGAGAAGTTTCATTTCTTACAATAATGTTCAATTTCTAAACCACTCACAAATGTGAAATTTAGGTTAATGATGTTTTCTGGACACCTTACTCTTTATTTGTGCTTTTGCTGCAGGTTTTCCAATTATGCTATAGAATATTAAATTTTGTAAACTGCAAGTATCGAAACATAAGATTACAATAAACAATAACCTCTCGTGGATCTATGGTTTCTGAGATTATGGGAGACAGGTAATATCTTATCTACAAAATGTCATTAATCAGTGACTGATACTTAATGTTTTTTCAATATGCCACACCATTTCAGTAGTGTTCACGTTTAAGATTATGCAGTACTTATTATAAGATGAGCAGCCTCCGTGGCTCAGACGGCAGCGCGTCGGCCTCTCACCGCTGGATACCGTGGTTCAAATCCCGATCACTCCATGCGAGATTTGTGCTGGACAAAGCGGAGGCGGGGCAGGTTTTTCTCCGGATAGTCCGGTTTTCCCTATCATATTTCATTCCAGCAACACTCTCCGATATAATTTAATTTCATCTGTCATTCATAAATCATTGCCCCAGAGGAGTGCGACAGACTTCGGCATCCGGCACAATTCCTATCGCCGCTAGATGGGGCTTCATTCATTCCATTCCTGACCTGGTTTAATGACTGGAAAACAGGCTGTGGATTTTCATTTTTTCATATTTCACAATCGGTGGGTTAAATGCAAAAGTAAGCCACAGCGGTCTGATGGGCGGCGCACGCTTAACACGTACGTGTAGCGCGAGGCAAAAGATTTGTCATTTGTTTAAAAATGGAGGTAACAATTTATTCCACTGTAGGTATTTTTAAAATGTTTCCAGGTTTGGTACATTTCTATCGGCTCGATAACATGAACATATTTCTATATGTTAATTGAAATTGATTACCGTATTTTTTAAATATGTCATCTGAGTGTCATATTAATTGAGCCATATGCATAAAGTTAAGTAAAATATCTTTTACTTGACATTTCAAGTAAATACTTGGTTTGATATGAATAAGACTGTACTTCAAGTAGGTAGTAAAAGGTTCAAGTATATACTTAATTTCCAGTAAATACTTATTTCATATGCATAAAAAGTAGCACTTTGAAGTAAGAGGTAGCTAGTTTCCAAGTCTACCCAGTAAGCAACCTTAAAGATCACTTAAGTTGTAATCATGGCGACGTTCATACAAGTGCGTATTCTGAAGGTGTACAGGAAACAAAGGGAGAGTACACCTAGTTCTTGCAAAGCATTACACCGATTTGAAGAGCATCATGACTGTCAACATACTCGCAGAGAGTTTCTTGGGTACTTCTCATGAGACTCGAGAAGGGGCCCTTTCATCCGAACAGAAAATGGAAGTGATACTGTATAGGCTTTTGGGTTTATGCCTTGTCAAGAAAATAAGGTAAAATTCTTTACGTTTTCAAAATTTTAGTGGCGGTGCCAAACACTAAAATTGTTCACAGTCTGAGTAAAACTAAGGACAAATTGTCCCCACTTTTACATCCTGGGGTATACGAAATTCACTGTACTTGCGGTAAGGTATACATCGGACAAACATGCCGGTCCATTGGTACCCGTATCAAAGGAGATGATCAATAAATTTCCAATTTCTTTGCAATCATTTAGGAATAGGCTATGAAAACAACAGATAGGAAATGCAGATCAGTAGTGATTGATTTGGTTAAGGAATATGAACGTAATATTCGTCTCAACCAGCCAGACAAATCGGCAATAGCTGAGCACGCTCTATCGTCGAGTAATGATGCCATGTTCCAAGATCCTCGAGCTCTTACCCACACTAGACACTACAGGTCCAGGATTATACGGGAAGCTGTGGAAATACGTAGAAATCCTAACAATTTTAACAGGGACACTGGCTATCAATTAAGTAAAACCTGGTTGCCAGTTATTAAGGATTTACATAGGTAGTTACCTTCCCTGTCCCTTCACTGTTGTTATTTCGTCTCGGTGTTTTCCAGATTCCTACGTTCCTCATCGCCAGATGTCTCATTCCAGGCTTGTGTCAATGTCAAACACCTATCAGTGTCATATGTTGCGGGCCTACACATGTTATGTGACCCTGTTAGACTGTTTCTGATGGTTCGGTCAGCTTCCGCTTCGAACGCTAGCGCTGTGCCACGTCCGAGGAGCCATCTGGTGACGAATGAACGTACGATTTCCACTTCTGTTATAACGTCTAAATTTCAAAAAGTCATTGTTTAAGAAGCCTTTGTCGTGGACAGTCGAGATTTTCTTCTGATGACGCAGAGCACAGTTCTCAGCGAAACGTAAAGAATTTCACCTTATTTTCTTGACACGGCATAAAGCTAAAAGCCTATACAGCATCATGACTATAAGTACGGGCCGTGAAAGCATCAATGGCAACAGAAAATGGAAGCGTGTTTGCGGTATGTTGGAGACCCCGGTTTTCAAGTTGGAGTAGGTGCTCATCAATCTACAGTGAGCAGAACAGTTTCAGAGGTGAGCAAAAATATATAGGCCCTATGATAATTGGGAAGACTGGATACATTTTACAGCAAATATCAATGAAATTGAAGCAGCCAAGAGAGAATGGCAGGAACAATAGAACTTCCCTTGCGCATTTTGTGCTTTGCATTGCAATCATGAAACCTGGCATTCAGAGCGATGAATACATCAATCGATCAATCAGTCAATACTGATCTTCATTTAGGGCAGTCGCCCAGGTGGCAGATTCCCTATCTGTTGCTTTCCTAGCCTTTTCCGAAATGATTTCAAAGAAATTGGAAATTTATTGAACATCTCCCTTGGTAAGTTATTCCAATCCCTAACTCCCCTTCCTATAAATGACTATTTGCCCCAGTTTGTCCTCTTGAATTCCAACTTTATCTTCATATTGTGATCTTTCCTACTTTTATAGACGCCATTCAAACCTATTCGTCTACTAATGTCATTCCACGCCATCTCTCCGCTGACAGCTCGGAACATACCACTTAGTCGAGCAGCTCTTCTTCTTTCTCTCAATTCTTCCCAACCCAAACATTGCAACATTTTTGTAACGCTACTTTTTTTGTCGGAAATCACCCAGAACAAATCGAGCTGCTTTTCTTTGGATTTTTTCCAGTTCTTGAATCAGGTAATCCTGGTGAGGGTCCCATACACTGGAACCATACTCTAGTTGGGGTCTTACCAGAGACTTATATGCACTCTCCTTTACATACTTACTACAACCCCTAAACGCCCTCATAACCATGTGCAGAGATCTGTACCCTTTATTTACAATCTCATTTATGTGATTACCCCAATGAAGATCTTTCCTTATATTAACACCTAGATACTTACAATGATCCCCAAAAGGAACTTTCACCCCATCAACGCAGTAATTAAAACTGAGAGGACTTTTCCTATTTGTGAAACTCACAACCTGACTTTTAACCCCGTTTATCAACATACCATTGCCTGCTGTCCATCTCACAACATTTTCGAGGTCACGTTGCAGTTGCTCACAATCTTGTAACTTATTTATCACTCTATAAGAATAACATCATCCGCAAAAAGCCTTACCTCCGATTCCACTCCTTTACTCATATCATTTATATATATATAAGAAAACATACAGGTCCAATAATACTGCCTTGAGGAATTCCCCTCTTAATTATTACAGGGTCAGATAAAGCTTTGCCTACTCTAATTCTCTGAGATCTATTTTCTAGAAATATAGCAACCCATTCAGTCACTCTTTTGTCTAGTCCAATTGCACTCATTTTTGCCAGTAGTCTCCCATGATCCACCCTATCAAATGCTTTTGACATGTCAATCGCGATGCAGTCCATTTGACCTCCAGAATCCAAGATATCTGCTATATCGTGCTGAAATCCTACAAGTTGAGCTTCAGTGGAATAACCCTTCCTAAAACCGAATTGCCTTCTATCGAACCAGTTATTAATTTCACAAACATGTCTAATATAATCAGAAAGAATGCCTTCCCAAAGCTTACATACAATGCATGTCAAACTTACTGGCCTGTAATTTTCATCTTTATGTCTATCACCCTTTCCTTTATACACCGGGGCTACAATAGCAACTCTCCATTCATCTGGTATAGCTCCTCCGACCAAACAATAATCAAATAAGTACTTCAGATATGGTACTATATCCCAACCCATTGTCTTTAGTATATCCCCAGAAATCTGATCAATTCCAGCCGCTTTTCTAGTTTTCAACTTTTGTATCTTATTGTAAATGTCATTGTTATCATACGTAAATTTTATTACTTCTTTGGCCTTAGTCTCCTCCTCTATCTCGACATCATCCTTGTAACCAACAATCTTTACATACTGCTGACTGAATACTTCTGCCTTTTGAAGATCATCACATACACACTCCCCTTGTTCATTAATTATTCCTGGAATGTCCTTCTTGGAACCTGTTTCTGCCTTAAAATACCTATACATACCCTTCCATTTTTCACTAAAATTTGTATGACTGCCAATTATGCTTGCCATCATGTTATCCTTAGCTGCCTTCTTTGCTAGATTCAATTTTCTAGTAAGTTCCTTCAATTTCTCCTTACTTCCACAGCCATTTCTAACTCTATTTCTTTCCAGTCTGCACCTCCTTCTTAGTCTCTTTATTTCTCTATTATAATAAGGTGGGTCTTTACCATTCCTTACCACCCTTAATGGTACAAACCTGTTTTCGCATTCCTCAACAATTTCTTTAAACCCATCCCAGAGTCTGTTTACATTTTTATTTACCGTTTTCCACCGATCATAGCTACTTTTTAGAAACTGCCTCATGCCTGCTTTATCAGCCATATGGTACTGCCTAACAGTCCTACTTTTAAGACCTTCCTTTCTATCACATTTATTTTTAACTACCACAAAAACAGCTTCATGATCACTAATACCATCTATTACTTCAGTTTTTCTATAGAGCTCATCTGGTTTTATCAGCACCACATCCAGGATATTTTTCCCTCTGGTTGGTTCCATCACTTTCTGAATCAGCTGTCCTTCCCATATTAACTTATTTGCCATTTGTTGGTCATGCTTCCTGTCGTTCGCATTTCCTTCCCAATTGACATCTGGTAAATTCAGATCTCCCGCTACAATCACATTTCTTTCCATGTCGTTTCCCATATAGCTGACTATCCTATCAAATAATTCCGAATCCGCGTCAGTGCTACCCTTTCCCGATCTGTACACTCCAAATATATCAAGTTGCCTATTATCTTTAGAAATGAGCCTTACACCTAGAATTTCATGTGTCTCATCTTTAACTTTTTCGTAGCTTACAAATTCTTCTTTCACCAAAATGAACACTCCCCCTCCCACCCTTCCTATCCTATCTCTACGATACACACTCCAGTGCCGTGAGAAAATTTCTGCATCCATTATATCATTTCTCAGCCATGATTCAACTCCTATTACAATATCTGGTAAATATATATCTATTAAATTACTTAATTCTATTCCTTTCCTTACAATACTTCTACAGTTCAACACTAACAATTTTATGTCATCCCTACTTGATTTCCAGTTCCCTGTTCCCTTATCACCGCTCCCTAGGCCATCCCGTTTCCCTGAATGTACCTCCCTATTACCCTTCCAAACAAATTTCCTAACTTATACGTACCACTGCGGTTTAAATGAAGGCCATCTGAGCGCAGATCCCTATCTCCTACCCACCCATTAGGATCTAGAAATTTCACTCCCATTAACAGAAAGGGGAAATCAGTCAACAATAAATGTTCAAGCTTGTATCATAAAAGAAAGTTTCACGAATGTGGATGCCTAGTGACCAGGTTCAGTGTAAGGCAGTAGAATCCTAGCTAATTCTGGCCTCATCAACAAGGTTTCTGCATTCAAAGGGGAAGTGATAATTCTGTCTGATTCAGGGTATGACATAGCACCGTGGTCGATGACACTATATAAAAATCCCACCAACCACGTGCAGAAGAAATGCAACAAAATTAATGCTCAAAAATGAGTGATAATAGAAAGAGTTTTCGGTCAGATGAAAATGAGATTCCCCATTTTGAGTCATACAGTGAGGATTGGTTCGGAAAAGATACCATCTGGTATTGTAACGTTTTGTGTACTCCATAACTTTGCAAAGCAGCATGTACGAGATCGGGATTTTGAAAAGGAAAATGAAGATGATGCAGATGTTGACGATGATTTTCAAGAGGCAGTTGGAGAAGAGGTATGGCAGAGCAGGGAGGAGAGATAAAATAGCGTATTTGCTGGACAGTTGGTAATTTCTGTACATTGTACTGTTTTGTTGCCCTTTCCTTTACTATCGATTTATTTATTTTGATGTTAAATGTGTATTTCCACATACTGTTAACAAATTTGAAGTGACCCGATGTTTACGTAATTGTTCATTCTTCATATTTCTGGGAATCGTCTAAACAAAATCCGAACAGCATTTCGTAGAGTGATTCGGTCTAAAGTACTATCTTGATATCTTTTGTTATAGTTAAAAGCAAATATTTTATCTTCTGTGACGAATGGAATAGTTTGATTTAGTAGGGGGAGATATATTGTTATTAATCTTTATTCGCGCTAAGTGTGTGCAATTATTTGCAACAAAATATACGAAACAAATGCCACAGTTTTGTTAATAATTCGCATACCGGTAACAATGCAATCTCGCTTAGTGAGAACCAGGCTTATAGCACAAAATCTTGAACAAAATAAAAGGAATGATTATCGTTACAGCAGAACTGGAGATGAATATGCAGCATAGTGTTTTTCAAAGCTGCCCTGCAGAAAAGTTGACAGTATGCCTAAATTCCTTTTTGTCAAAAACACAAACTCTCCAATAAATTAGAATATAGTAATATAGTACAATTGCAATGGAATGAAAAAGAAGCAATCTTACCTGGAATTTTTGTAGTGGTATACATATTTTAATACACTCAAGAAAATGGAAATTGCAACACCCAGAAGGGGTAGTGCTACATTGCTTCAATTGAACATGCAAGACGAGTGTTCGATTGTGATTCCATGATTACACTTTCAGGTCCCTCTGACCGCAAGTTCGGACAACAATCAATACAAGATGTGCCCACCACGAGCTGCAATACATTGATGAACGTCGAGGCATGGAGTCAATAAGGCTCTTGATCGCTTCCTGAGGAATTGTGGCCCATGCTTGCTGCACTGCACGGGTCAGTTGTTCCAGAGTTTGGGTGGTTGAGGGCGGTTGGCCAGTTGTCGACCCATCATGTCCCACACATGCTCAATAGGACTGAGGCCCGGGGATCTGGCGGGCCATTCTAAGGTTGTGATGTCGTGGAGAGCTTCTCTGGAGATGCGTGCAGTGTGAACCCGGGCATTGTCCTGCTGAAACATCCCATTAGCAATGTTCGCCATCATAGGGACAACCACTGGATTGAGTACCCTATCAACGTACTGTCGAGCAGTCATAGTGCCCTCAACAAGCACTAATTGTGATTTCACATTAAAGCCAATAGCTCCCCAGACCATAATGCGTGGTGTTGGCCCTGTGTGCCTCTCAACATTAAAATCTGGGCGGCCCCTCTCCCCGGTACGTCGGCGCACACGATTCCGGCGATCACTGCGGGCAAGACAGAAGCGCGATTCATCACTAAAGACGACCCTATGCCATTCGTCGACCCACGTCGATCTTTCTCGACACCAGGCCAGCCTTACACGTCGCTGTTGTGGGGTCAATGAAACACCTTCTGCAGGGACACGGGCTCGTAAGCCAGCTGCACGCAGGCGATTACCAACTGTTTGTTGTGTAACGTGGGGTGCCACAGCTGCTCGAATTTGCGCTGCTGTTGCATGGGGTTCCTTCCGGGCCATCCGAATGATGCGGCGATCCTCTCTCACAGTTGTCTGTCGCGCTGGGCCTGTACCAGGTCTACGAGTGTGGGTACCTTCATTTGACCACTGCTGCCATACACGTACCGTAGATGCCTGTCGGCCAACACGTGCAGCGACAGTCCTTAGCGATAATCCAGCCTCACACAGCCCAATTATCCGAGCACTCTCAGACGGCGACAATGCAAGTCAACTACGCTACACCAGAGTCCGTATACTGGAGTTGATTCCTCTGAGACCAATCACGTGGGGAGACCTGTAGCAACAATCCACTGGGTCTGAAACTTTGATCGTTTACATACCTACATGGCATTGTTCCATATCTTGAAAATCAACACAAACGACCAATGCCTTCATGGTGTTGCAATTTCCATTTTCTTAAGTGTATCTACAGTACTACAATTAATCCGGAAGAAAATAATTAATGAACCCATTTTAAAATATTTTCAGGAGTCATACATATCAAACACAAACACGCATTTCGTTTTTGAAAACTGTTAGAACTGTTTAAAATAATGTTCTCACGTTTTAATAAATCTTACACATTTGTGTAACACGTATCATTGTCATCAGAAGGAAACGTCGTTGCTTTGCTACCGGAGGTACTAGCCTCCGAATTCGAACTAAATTTCTGCCGTTTCTCACGAATATATTTCAATTGCTTCAATAAAACCAGACGCTGAAATTGAGCAGTTGACAGTGGCCTAGTTGCGTCAGTCTCATGAACACCTAGTGACGGCTGATTTCGTTTGTGAGACTCAAACGTTGCACAGGAAGGTTTTGGAGATGTGGATTGTGTTGATTCGTCAAGTTCTTCTGTCTCATGTCCCTCACGTGGTTTGCTCACGGTGGACTGCGCACCTGAAAGAATAAAAATGTACAGAATATCAGTATTTGCCTGCAACATATTTAATGCTACAAAGTAATGTAAGAATAATACCCAATTGCTATTATTCCCTAGTTAATTAGAATATAGAGGTAGCAAGTTATAGTTGCAGAGAAACAATGTTACCTGGGATTGTTGGATTTCTTCCTCCAGCCTCCAATAATTTCAACAACTCTTCAATACGATCTTCTTATCCTAGTTACTTTTAAGACGGTTTTCCTTTTCAGCTCCATTTTCATGTTGTTATTTTTTTTCTTCGCTTTCTCTGCGGAAATACATTTTACAAAATGTTTCTCGTATGCTTTTATGAATCTCGCCATTGAACTACTTTTTGCACTTTTCGTAAATGGCATTTGCGACGTATTTAATAATATCCTTTCCTCTTTTGGCAACAAAATAAATCCCAGCTGGTAGCTCGAGCATTCCTGCTCTTCACTTGAATCAGACGGCATTTTCTCCTTTCCACCTTTCTGCCCACCCACTTGGAGTACAGTGAAAAGCCAAGTACCGTGTTGCTGATCAATAATAGGCTTGGGCGTCTAGTAAATACTTGCAGTAAATACCCGAAAATTGTAGTAAATACCGTACTTGAAGTTTTTCCAGTATGTACTTACAAGTAGAAGCAAAGTCTTAAGCATGCGGATTCAAGGATTTACGTTTAGCTTGACTTTTTACTTTTAGTAAATGCTTCTACTTATAAGTATTTACTCAGCTTTATGCATACTCCCCAATGGTTTGTTCTTATATTATACTTGAAGTTCATTAATTTACAAGTTACTGTACATTTTTTGCTATTTACTTTACGTCGCACCGACACAGATAGGTCTTATGGCGACGATGGGATAGGAAAGGTCTAGGAATTGGAAGGAAGCGGCCGTGGCCTTAATTAAGGTACAGCCCCGGCATTTGTCTAGTGTGAAAATGGGAAACCACGGAAAACCATCTTCAGGGCTGCCGACAGTGGGACTCGAACCCACTATCTCCCGATTACTGGATACTGGCCGCACTTAAGCGACTGCAGCTATCGAGCTCGGTACTGTACATTTTGAGGTTAATGATTTTTTTTTAACTCTTCATAATAGTTGCTTTGATTCTTCTTTCGAATAGACCTATAGCTTACTTGAGGTCATGCTTGTTCAACCGGTGGAGTTCGATCTTCGTCCGATATTGTCGCATCTTCTTCCGGAGTAACTCCCTCTCTTTCCGCTGAAAGGGGGTACCCTTCTTATTCATAGGTTTTTCCTGAAAACCATGGACATTCTTCTGGATCTCTCTCACATCACGTTTGTTTTTTTAAGTATATCGCCTTAGTTTTTTTATGTCCTTCTCAGTCTCCATCAGTCATCTGGTACGGACTCTTTTGTTTTGCCAGGAGGTGAATAATAAACAGTCTGTTAGGAGAAGATTTTGTATTGGCAAGCTACCTCATGTTCCCTGGCGCAATAAGAGAGCCTGTCTCTCTGGGAGTAGAGCTTTGAATAATTACGACGTCTCCGATATTCCCCACCTTCCAGTACAGGGCGTAGTAGGATCTCCTACAAATTTCTCCCACCACCTCTCCCTCGCTTTCTCGCTCTGATTTCCAGTTTCTCAATAAAGCCTTTCCTGTTTAGTGACAGATACTCCATGGCATGCAGGGCTTCCAGGTGGATGACCGTCGTGCTTCAGCTTTAGATTATGTGACTGGCATCGCTTTTTGTGGGTGTTTTGTGTCACTCGATAGGTCAGTTCCAGCTTATTAAATCTCGCGGAGAGTTATATTTTTCATAATATTTTTAATTTTCCGAAGTTAGGTATAGTCAAAATATCCTTCATTTAGTACTGTTAAAATATAATAGATTTTTCGTAAAACTTGCGGTGTCAGTGTTAGTTGTTAATGGCTAAAACAAAAAATAAATACATTGAAAACTACAATTTTGAGATTGGGTGTAAATAGTGATTAGGTTTAATTGTAATGTTTAATGTAGTAATAGATAAATTAATTGTAACAAGAAAATCACGTATCTATCAAAAAATAAGTTGGGTTACAGTAAATTATTACTCTTTCCCCAGTTCCAGGCGATCCGGGACTAGGGGATGAGAATATTCTATTCTATTCTATTCTATTCTATTCTATTCTATTCTATTCTATTCTATTCTATTCTATTCTATTCTATTCTATTCTATTTAGTGATGTTAGAATAAATAAGTCGCGAGATTACGATCAAACTGTACCGAGCGGAATTGCCACCTATATTAACGCACTACAGCTATAGAGCCATGCCCTGCATTCGGAAGACGAGTGGGTTCGAACCCCACCGTGGGCTGTCCTGAGAACGGTTTTCTGTGGTTTCCCATATACACTTCCTGGTATATGCCGAGACAGTTCCTATTCATAGGCCGCAGCCCACCTCCTCACCCTATTTTATTCACCTTCATTATTTCATCTTCATTAGTTTCTTAACTGAAGCTGACCTCAGGAAGGACATCCGGCCGTAAACATGCCACATAATTTCATCTCGCCTCACCTCTGACCCTGTATCAGAAAGCGGCACTAAAAGGTGGGCATACATCACGATCACTTACACTATTAGGCCTAACAATTAACAAGTGCGATATTAACAACCGGTGCGATAGTGAGACTTGGGTTACCTACTGTAAATACGACTGACTTTGCTTCATTTATCCATTTTGTGTACTGCAGATATGAACATTTAGGTGGGGAAAGCAAAAATAATTAAGATGATTATCTTATGTTAAGAAAAATATGTCCTACATCTGCTGGAATTTTGCACAAATTTCTGTGGCTCGAAATCTGTAGGCCTACTGCATCTGTTAGGTTTTCCTCCTGCTAGAGGTTCTCTCCGCCAGGCTATTTTTGTGCTTCTGAGGCACGGAATGGCCTTTTGTCAATCGCTGATTTAGGTGAGGATTTTACAAATGCAATTATTCTTAAGAAAATTCGAAATGATGAAATAATAGACATTATAATAAGCTTGTGGGCTTTTGCCGTGTCGGAAAACAAAGAGAAATTCTTTACGTTTCGCAGAGAACTTTGCTCTGCATCTTCAGAAGAAAATCTCGTTAGAGAAGTCTTGCTTGTGAACAGAGGAGATTTTCTTCTGTAGATGCGAAGCAAATTTTATGCGAAACGTGAAACATTTCACCTTGTTTTCTGACACTGAAAACTCCCAAAAGCTTCTTATCGATCTGAATATGATGATTTTTTTTAGCGATCACAATGAACTGTTTGAAAATAATTTATTTTCACTTAAAAGTATGCGCGAAAACTATTCGGGATGAAGTTTGATAGGAAGCAAAGCAAATCAAAGCCATCTCCGTACAGGTCATGAAGGCCCTTGGAAGGGTGGCAGGTAAAGGCCGTAATTTATTTTATATAGAACGGGTGTCTTGTGATTTCATGGGTTAATCTCGAAGGAGCGGTTTTTTTTTTTTTTTTTTTTTTTTTTTTTTTTTTTTTTTTTTTTTTTTTTTTTTTTAGAGAACGTTTTTAAGATACATGGCCTTCACTCTTTCTAGTGTAGCTGGGTTATCCTTCGATATGTGTTCACAGTTAATGTTTAAGGCGTATGTCGTGATGGGGTCTGTTTTTACGTTCTCTTAGCAGCATGTAAGTTATTAGGAAAGCTCTGCCATCTGTTGAATATATTTGGAAGAGAGAATCAAAGAGTATCTAGCAGGTAATAGTATTCTTCCGTGATCAGAGGAAGTGTATACTGTCTGGCTTGACAGACAGTAATCAAAAACGGCTGAATGCAGTGACATTACTAAGGACCAGAATATTAATCCCCCTGTGGGTGGGGGCGGTAGAATAACACCCACGGTACCCCTTGCCTGTCGTAAGAGGCGACTAAAACGGGCCTCAAGGGCTCTGAATGTTAGAGCGTGGGTTGGCCACCACGGGGCCCTCAGCTGAGTCCTGGCCACTTATTTGTGCCAGGCTCCTCAATTTCATCTATCCTATCCGACCTCCCTTGGTCAACTCTTTTTCTTTTCAGATCCCAACGGTATTACGTATGGAGGCCTAGGGAGTCTTTTATTTTCACGCCCTCGTTGTCTTTGTCTTCCTTTGGCCGATACCTTCATTTTTGGAAGCGTCGGACCCTTCCATTTTTTCGCTGATTAGTGTTATATAGAGGATGGTTGCCTAGTTGTACCACCATCACCACCACCAGAATATTAATGGAAGTGTTAGTCGCTTAGCAACCTGCTAAGTTCAGAATGTGTTGGTAAGCCTTCGCTTGCAATTATTGAAGTGGTCATTTAATGATTGGATTTTATGATTACTCAAAGTTGGCTGAACTTAGAGACTTACCAATGTCTCATGATTCACCGGCAGGTAATTCCGGAGAGAATAAAACAAAAAATAAGCAAATCTGTCCAGTAGAACGGACGGACGGATTTACCAAAGCCGTTTCTAGTAAACTCTTTTAATATACAGGGTGTACCAAAACTCGACGGCAAAAATTTGGGAATGGATTCCTCACATAAAGAGAAGAACAAAAGGTTATGACAACATGAATCCGGAAACGTATACTTACAGATTTAAACTTTTGCACATTTACACCGTACGTCTGCAACGACAGCTGAAACACTTTGAATATGTATCAAGGGAAATGTTCAAAGTGGCGACCTACAGCTTGAATACAAGCCTCCGGTCGTCGTCGCATGGAGTTACGCACGCGATCAAAAATGCCTGGTGTAGTGCGTACTGCTTGAGAGGTTGTCACAATGCGCTCGCATAAAGTTGCTTCATCAGGAACAGGAGTCGCATACACGAGAGGCTTAACGTGTCCCCACAGGTAAAAGTGCAGGGGGTTCAAATCAGGTGAGCGTGGTAGTGGACAAGAAATCGGTCCACCTCGACCTATCCAGCGCTCAGGAAAATGGGTATTCATGTACCTGCGGGCAGCAGACTGAAATGTGCGGGACCACCATCATGCGTGAAAAACATTTGTCCACGGAATGCAAGTCGCATGTCTTCCAAGTAATCAGGCAATGCAGTACGCAAGAAATTCGTGTAGTTCTGTCCAGTAAGCCTATTCGGAAGAACGTAGGGTCCCAACAAGGAATCACCAACAATGCCTGCCCAGATGTTAATGACGAACCTCTGTTGATGAGACCATTGGATGATTGCATAAGGACATGTAAGTTATTACTAAAATTAATTTGTGTCAAAAAGTTTGAAAAAATCTGTAAGTATACGTTTCCGGACCCATGTTGTCATAACCTTTTTTCCTTCTCTCTATGTGAGGATTTTGCCGTTGAATTTTGGTACATCCTGTATAGATATTTTGGTTGTTGTTGTTGTTGTTGTTGTTGTTTAAATAGCCTAGCATGTAGGTCATCGCCCCCTGTTGTAAGTAAGCCTACTGTTGATGCAAAGCAGAATAAATCTTGCCCAACGTACTTCCTCTCATAATGTATATCTTTGTATATCCTCGATGTTCATTTCTACGCTCATGGTCAGTTGATCGCATTGCAATATTCTAGTCACTACATTCCTGTGTGAAGGAATGACCACCATGGTGCAAAAGAGAAGATATCAGCAGGCTATCGTCTTCAATATGAGACTTAGAAGACACTTAATAGACGAAGAACTGGAGTGACATGGTGCTAAATTAATTGAAAGAAGTGGGGCTACAGTGATGATGAACAGTGTGAGTGTGGAGAAAGGCAGCATCCTGAACACCTGTTGGTTTGCAGTAAGTTGAATGAACCGTGTGATATCCAGGACTTGTTCAAAGCGAATGACCGTACCATTCAGGCTGCTGAATATGGACTAACAAAGTATTTGTATTATAGTGATTTTGGACTCGGATAGATTAATAAATACATAACAACCACCAAGGTAAATAGTTTGCAGGGGCCGATGACCTAGATGTTAGGCCCCTCTAAACAACAATCATCATCATTTATTTTCTATTTGCTTTACGTCGCACCGACACAGATATGTCTTATGGCGACGATGGGATAGGAAACGCCTAGGAATGGGAATGAAGCGGCCGTGGCCTTAATTAAGGTACAGTCCCAGCATTTTCCTGGTGTGAAAATGGGAAACCACGGAAAACTATCTTCAGGGCTGGGTTCGAACCCACTATCTCCCGATTTCTGGATACTGGCCACACTTAAGCGACTGCAACTATCGAGCTCGGTATCATCATCATCATCATCATCAAATAGTTTGCAAGGAATACTGAAAAAAATCATGTCAAATTTCTCTTTGGGAAAATCAAATTATCATAAATATGTCTTTCAGTAACTGAAACTCAAATTGATAACGATTAATTTATTTGCATCCAATGAACCGTTTTTGGAATTTGGAGTCGACAAGTGTAGGATTCATAGCATCGATAAGGGGGAAACTGACTCAGGACCTATGTATAGCCCCTGTCATGTAAGTGCATACACTAAGGACCCCCCTGTGAGTGGAGGACGCATACGAAGGATGCACCCACGGTATCCCCTGCCTGTCGTAAAAGACGACTAAAAGGGGTGACCAAGGGACCAAGGGATGTTTGTATTAGAACCATGAAACTACTTGCGATTATTACCATTACGCGGGGAACACCTTGGGTCGTCTTTACTATATGCGGAACACCACGGGCTTACGTTGCCTGTGTGTAGTATCATGTGTGAAACACCACCGGTCTGGGCGTTGCCTGTGATTAGTACAATCTATGTGAGGAACACCACGGGATAGTACGAGTCCCTGTGATTAGTGCCCACTATGTGAGGAACACCACGGGATAGTACGAGTCCCTGTGATTAGTGCCCACTATGTGAGGAACACCACGGGATAGTACGAGTCCCTGTGATTAGTGCCCACTATGTGAGGAACACCACGGGATAGTACGAGTCCCTGTGATTAGTACCCACTATGTGAGGAACACCACGGGATAGTACGAGTCCCTGTGATTAGTACCCACTATGTGAGGAACACCACGGGATAGTACGAGTCCCTGTGATTAGTACAATCTATGTGAGGAACACCACGGGATAGTACGAGTCCCTGTGATTAGTACCCATTATGTGAGGAACACCGCGGGATAGTACGAGTCCTTGTGATTTGTACCCACTATGTGAGGAACACCACGGGATAGTACGAGTCCCTGTGATTAGTACACATGTGTGAGGAACACCGTGGGTTTGCGTTGCCTATGAGTGGCGCCGTAATGTGAGAAACACCATAGGCTGCGTTACCTTTGCGTATTACATTATCTGTGAGTAGTACCATAATGTGTGGAACACCGTAAGTCTACGTTACTCGTGATTAGTACCGCTACATGAGAAATACCATGGTTCTTACTTTCCCGGCGGTAAGTATCGTTATGAGGGCCCGTTGACCTGGATTTTGAACCCCTTTAGACAACAAGCGTCATCGATTCAGGATTGTGCTTTGGAAGCAGCCCGTTGGTCAGTAATACTATTGTTTTAAGATCGTTTGTGGGAAGGTGGGGCATTGCGGGTCGGGGTCCACTGATTGTTTCAACTTCATAATCATTGTTCATCGTCGTCTATTTGAATTCTAGTCAGTGAATATATTTTGGAAATATTTTTAACTTTCAGTATTGTGAGTTGGATCACTGATTATTTTAAATTCATATTCATCCATTCATTCTTCATTATCACGTTTTGAATTCTGGTCAGTGGATGAATTTTGGACTTTTAAATTGTCATTACATTTCGTCTCATTTCGAACCATTAGGGGCCGGTGACCTAGATGTTAGGTCCCTTTAAACAACAAGCATCATCATCATCATCATCATCATCATCATCATCATCAATACATTAAAGCTCCAACCTTACTCCTTCTCCCCTGTTAACACTGAAGGTAGTTATTTTTAGTTCTTTTCTAACTTTTGGGTTCGATTCAGTATCGCTAACCGTACTGTTTAGGAACCCTACTTGCTGATACGACGTCGTACTGGAATATTGCATGTTGGTACTTTGTACTCGTGATGTTTTCGTGATTTGCGAGATTATGCATACTACCACTGCCTTATTGTGAAAATCGCAAGTGTTACATTTGCGGGTATATGTAAAGCATATTTTCTTTTTTCTGTAGGATTGTAAATCTGTTGTGGTAATACCAGGTAAGTAGAATTGTGGCATTTTCGAATAATGCATTTAATAACGTACAGTATTTGGAGTTAAATGACGAACGCAGCATTTTATTAATACAGTCTTATTTCGTCCAATTCGTAAGTATATAATTCAATTAGGAGGTATAAGAAACAAGAAAAATCTACAAGAACTCCTTCGAAAAGGAAAGCAACGTTACCTCCTCTATAAAGATCAGTTCAGTTGATTGGAAGGAAATTTCGTTATCAACCTAACCTATACTCCGCACGGCTCTACTTCTAAATTGACGTTTTGGCAGATTTTGGCTCTGCCTGGTGGTTATGCGCTGAAGCATAGAAATCCAACCAATTCCAAGCTGCTATTCATATCGATTTATATCGGCAGAGCACAATCTCGAAACCTAGTTGCCAACTCTGATATTTATATTCACCACGTGACTAACCTATCTCCCTCAGTGTGTATGGTATTCGGTACGGTTCGCGATCTTTTGCATTTTCCTTCAGTAATTAGTGTGTTTTTCATATTGTTGGGGGTTCTAGTGACTCGTGAGATCAGTGGAGTGTTCCGTTTGTTGGCCATAACCTCCTTTCTGTGTCAGCCATTAGAGGAGAGTGATGTATTATTTCCTCATTCTCTTTTATTCTTAATAATATATTCTCTTATTAGTGTCAGATGTTGTTAGTAAGTGTAGTTTTTGTGAATTTATTTTGAATCCATATTCAATAGTTTTTTGAGTACGGTATTACATTTCACGAGGGCTGTTTACCGCGGTCGTATTGCATCGGCTGTTCTCGGAGGGTAGCGCGCTGGCAACAGAGGAGAGGCGATGCTCATTTATTCTGCGAAATTTCAATTTAGAAGTAAGGCCGTGCGGAGTATACCTTGTTTTATCAAAAACTTCTTACGGTTTGCAGACTTAGGCTTTGTGTATTCTTATTGATTTACGGCATATGTACATGTAATATATTTGCTTGTGTGTATTATTACAGCGTGGTTTCTCTTCAGTCCGACAAGTAATAGCAAATTTCAAGACGGGAACTGAATTATTTAAATTACACCATGCAAACACCGAAGAAAACCGTTATAGTAATGCGTATATGGACATAAAGGCAGAAATATATAACATTAAATTGAATGGAAGTGTTTATTTCCTTAATTCCTCATTAAGCTTGAACACCGACTTCATTAGGAATATATTGATTGATCATTTTTTACTTGGGTAAGGGAACCTCCATTATGGTTACTTATATTGAGGTTAGTTTGTTGACGGTTATGTCACGTGATTTCAATATGTAACAACCGCGAATTGAAGAGTCAGTTCTCTAAAATGTGATGAGATGAGGCCTCGTTGATAAAAGAGCCTTCTATATCTCTCAACCTGACCATCTATCAGTGCTGCTCCACGTCACAGCTCGCACGGTTGGTAGGTATCAATCAATCAATCAATCAATCAATCAATCAATCAATCAATCAATCAATCAATCAATCAATCAATCAATCAAATAATCAATCAATCAGTCAATACTGATATGCATTTAGGGCATTCGCCCAGGTGGCAGATTCCCTATCTGTTGTTTTCCTAGCCTTTTCTTAAATGATTTCAAAAAAATTGGAAATTTATTGAACATCTCCCTTGGTAAGTTATTCCAATCCCTAACTCCCCTCCCTATAAATGAATATTTGCCCCAGTTTGTCCTCTTGAATTCCAACTTTATCCTCATATTGTGATCTTTCCTACTTTTATAAACGCCACTCAAACTTATTCGTCTACTAATGTCATTCCACGCCATCTCTCCGCTGACAGCTCGGAACATACCACTTAGTCGAGCAGCTCGTCTCCTTTCTCCTAGTTCTTCCCAGCCCAAACTTTGCAACGTTTTTGTAACACTACTCTTTTGTCGGAAATCACCCAGAACAAATCGATCGAGCTGCTTTTCTTTGGATTTTTTCCAGTTCTTGAATCAAGTAATCCTGGTGAGGGTCCCATACACTGGAACAATACTCTAGTTGGGGTCTTACCAGAGACTTATAAGCCCTCTCCTTTACATCCTTACTACAACCCATAAAAACCCTCATAACCAGGTGCAGAGATCTGTATCCTTTGTTTACAATCCCATTTATGTGATTACCTCAATGAAGATCTTTCCTTATATTAACACCTAGATACTTACAATGATCCCCAAAAGGAACTTTCACCCCATCAACGCAGTAATTAAAACTGAGAGGACTTTTCCTATTTGTGAAACTCACAACCTGACTTTCAACCCCGTTTATCAGCATACCATTGCCTGCTGTCCATCTCACAACATTTTCGAGGTCACGTTGCAGTTGCTCACAATTTTGTAACTTATTTATTACTCTATAGTGAATAACATCATCCGCAAAAAGCCTTACCTCTGATTCCACTCCTTTACTCATATCATTTATATATATACCGAGCTCGATAGCTGCAGTCGCTTAAGTGCGGCCAGTATCCAGTAGTCGGGAGATAGTGGGTTCGAGCCCCACTGTCGGCAGCCCTGAAGATGGTTTTCCGTGGTTTCCCATTTTCACACCAGGCAAATGCCGGGGCTGTACCTTAATTAAGGCCACGGCCGCTTCCTTCCATTTCCTAGGCCTTTCCTATCCCATCGTCGCCGTAATACATATCTGTGTCGGTGCGACGTAAAGCAGATAGCAATATATCTATATATATAAAATAAGAGTTTTGTCTGTACATTGCTCCGAATTTGAAAAGAATGGTATTTCTGTATCGGTCATGTCCATAGTAACAAGAAAATGCACTTTTTACTTTTCCGTAATTTCTGTCTGTCTGTATGTATGTATGTATGTATGTATGTATGTATGTACACGCATCACGAGAAAACGGTTGAAGAGAATTTAATGAAAATCGGTATGTGAAGTCGGAGGATGAGCCTCTACAATCTAGGCTATAAATCATTTTACTCGCGCTGAGTGAAATGATAGTTTAGGGCAGGGCCATCCAGCCATTGCGCTCCGAGAGCGCGCCCGCGCTCGGGGAGCACTGGGCAGTCAGACTAGCGCTCCTTCCCCTACCACCACTACAGTGTGGCAGCGAGGAGACCTGAGACGGACGATGTTCGGACCGCGCTGACCAGATACGTACGTACAGTCTGGCGTCCGACGGCTTTTGTGGGTTTGTTGACATATTGATAGGGCTATTTTGCCATAAAAATATACCGCATCTACAAATCGAAAGGTACTCCGACGTATGGGATATGCAGGAAACAAAATCAAGTGCTAAGTAAAGAATACAGTAATGTGATTTATTCAAAACTGAAATTTGAACACATCTGAGAGGAAAATTCAACAACGTTATACCGATATGAACAGATAGTACAGACATTGAGTGACTTTTGGTCAGTCGTTTTCACGAGCTTTTACTTTTGGAGCAAACAATCATCTCCAAACTGAGTAGGCCTACAATATATTACCTGGACACAGCTGTTCTTAAACAATTGCGCAAGTTTCTATCGCTTATCGTTGCACGATGTTTACTTTTGGTAAACTTAAGAACCGAAAGGAACACTCAAAAATGCAGTTGAGCCGAACATTGACAGAACTTTACATGCATGTTTATACAAAAGGGACCGAGCTCGATAGGTGCAGTCGCTTAAGTGCGGCCAGTATCCAGTATTCGGGAGATAGTAGGTTCGAACCCCACTGTCGGCAGCCCTGAAAATGGTTTTCCGTGGTTTCCCATTTTCACACCAGGCAAATGCTGGGGCTATACCTTAATTAAGGTCACGGCCGCTTCCATCTCACTCCTAGCCCTTTCCTGTCCCATCGTCGCCCCGTAAGACCTATCTGTGTCGGTGAAATGTAAAACAACTAGAAAAAAATATACAAAAGGGGGTATTCTTCTTGCGGAAAGCCGCTGCAAAATTCTTTTAAACTTCGTGACATTACAAAGCCGTCTTTAAGACGAACATTGCACTGCAGTTTAAGCAACTCTAATTGAAATAGCTGTGGAGCACTGTCTGCACTAAGAGAAAATGGTCGAAGAAATACATCTAACATCGCTTGGAGTTCTGTATTCTGAAAATCTATTTTCAAACTCTTTTTGTAATTGGCAAATTACCTGCAAATACTCATCAAAGTCGACAGCGTATTTCACTGTTTCAAGCAATGGAAAATGTCCTGTGTTCCTTGCACGCAACTGGTTTTCCCACAAAATCAATTTTCTTTCGAACGCTTGAATTTTTCCACCAAATCGGAGATAATGTGCTTGTCGCCCTGAAGCGAAGTGTTCAAAGTATTCAGATTGGCAGTAAAGTCACTTAAAGGGGCCAAGTCCGCCACCCACTTAGGATCACGCAAAAGAACTTCGGGACACCCTTTCATGTCATAAAAGGTATCTGTTGCATTCCGCAAACAAAAAGCTTGATTAAATACTTCGCGTGGCTCAGCCATCTTACTTCTGCATGGTACGGGATATCCGGATACTTCGCTTCGATGTCACCCAAGAACTCTGATTTTTTTCTTTTGTTACTTGCTTTACGTCGCACCGACACAGATAGGTCTTATGGCGACGATGGAACAAGGAAGTCCCAGGAATGGGATGAAAGCGGCCGTGGCCTTAATTAAGGTATAATTAAGGTACAACCCCAGCATTTGCCTGGTGTAAAAACGGGAAACCACAAAAAAAACATCTTCAGGGCTGCCGACAGTGGGGTTCGAACCCCATTGTCTCGCGATTGCGAGCTCAGAGCTGCGTGCCCCTAACCGCACGGCCAACTCGCCCAGTACTCTTTGAATTGACGGTACGTGAGTTCATGGGAGCGAAGAAAATTTACCATTCGCACAACTGTTCCCATTATGTCTTTAAGTTTGGCGACTTTTGCACAGATTGCCTCCTGGTGTATAAAGCACTGGATTGCCGCCATTAGGGTACTACTGCTCTCAGCCATGTTTAATTTTACATAGCTGAGGAACCCCGTGCGTAGACTACGTAAAGCAGGAGCTCCATCCGTTGTTACACTCGTCAACCGCTCCCATTTTAATCCCATTGACTCAAAAACACCCTCCACTGCTTGGAAAATATCGAAACCGATAGTGGTGTCTTTGAGAGCTACTAAGTCTAGGAAATCCTCGGTAATCCGAAGATCGTCATCCACCCCTCAAATGAAAATAACGAGCTGAGCTTTGTCCGCCATGTCGGTTGATTCGTCGAGGGCGATGGAAAATGATACAAAATTTGCTGCCTTCTCCATTAATTGCTGTTCCATATCAACGGCCATGTCGTCTATTCTGCGAGCCACAGTTTGTGGAGAAAGAGAGATTTTATCAAATTTCTCAACTAGCTCCATCGGACAAATACATGCCGCCGCATCCATTAGGCACTCCTTGTTTACATTCCCTTCCGTGAAGGGTTTCCCAGCTTTGGCAATTCGCGGCGAACATTTGTAGCTTATTCGTAAAATGGGTCCACCAACCTCGCTCTCCTCAATCATCTGTCAGACAAAAATACGGCAAGTCACAACTTTAGTGTTCTTCAGATAATTCAATCATTTCTTCATTCCCGTTTGTAAACAAGCATTTAAAAATTAAAACAATAATATTTACAGAACAGTGCTGCTTGAAATTTTCTTTCAATTCTTCCAACTTCGATTGGCGACTGGCGTCTGTCAGATCACCGTAATAATCCCTGTGGTTGGCACTGTAGTGCCGTTCCAAATTGTGCTTTTTTAAAACACATTAAATTTTGGTGGCACACTAAAAATTTGACATGTCCTTTATAAGCTGTACAGAAAAATGAAATTTCCCATTCTGCTTTGAAGGCTGCTGCTTCACCATTCCTGCTGCTGCTTCACTGTAGACTAGACTGCGACTGATAGATCGACTGCTCTCTTCGGCGCGGCGGGCAGACCGCTCGCTCAGCCAGCCAAGCTTCTCCCACCACTACCTTCCCCAAAGCGCTCGGAGCACTGGCTTGGAGCGCGGCCAGAGCGCTAGCGCTCGGGGAGCGCTGTTTGGATGGCCCTGGTTTAGGGGAAGGCCTAAAATTGAATTCTCAACTATTTATATTATTAGTGGTCTAATGAAAATTAGTATGTGAAGTCGGGAGATGAGCCTCTACAATCTAGGCTATACATCAATTTTACTCACGCTGAGTGAAATGGTAGTTTAGGGGAAGGCCTAAAATTGAATTCTCAACTATTTGTTATTAGTGGTCGTATTTTAAAGAAAATGGGTATGCAAAGTTGGGGAATAAATTGCTACAATCTAGGCTGTCAATAATTGTATTCACGCTGAGAAAATGGTAGTTTAGGGGAAGGCCTAAAATTTAATGTTCAAATATTGTTGTTATTAGTAGTCCTATCTTGATGAAAATCGGTATGCAAAGTCAGGAAATAAGTCGCTATAGTCTAGGCTGTAAATTATTTTATTCACGGTAAGTGAAATGGTAGTTTAGGGGAAGACCTAAAATGTAATTCTCAAATATTTCTTATTAGAGGTGTAATCGATGAATGCTACATAACTAAGGTTATATAGTATTAAATTTCCTATTATTCATGTCTTATACATTGTTACCGTACTGGCTATGATCAAAAAGGTATTCATGAATTTGAATTTTTGTTACTAAGTCCATATCAGCGCCGAGTAACGAGAAAATGGGTAAACAGTATTTAATGAAAACCGGTATGTACAATCGGAGAATAAGAAACTACAGTTTACGGTATAAAATATTTTACAAATCACAGAGTCGAAAGAAAACTAAATGTGTAGGCCTACAATATAGAAAGCTCATAACATTGATCAACAATGACATTACATTGACCATTGTTTGTCGTGATGTGCTTTGTGTCTTCTGTTGCCCCTCATCCCTGGTAGATAGGATTACTGCTGCGTACAGAGTATTTTTTATTTGATTTACTTCGCACCGACATAGGTAGGTTTTATGGCGACGATGGGATAGGAAAGGGCTAGGAGTGCCTTAGGTCTTAATTAAGGTACAGGCCCAGTATTTGACTGGTGTGAAAGTGGGAAACCATGGAATACATCTTCAGCGCTGCCTACATTGGGGTTCATATCCACTATCTCTCGGATGCAAGCTCACAGCTGCGCACCGCTAACCACACGGTCAACTCGCCCAGTCGTACAGAGTGTAACAGCCTTCCTGAATATTGATGAGAAGTAGATCGGGAGTTAGATAACTTTCTTCTTTAGCATGCCATTCCCCTGGTTTATAAATTATCTGATACTACTGTTACGTAACACACTGGATCATCATAGCATTAGGGCTATTCAATCCCTACTCTGAGGCACTGACTGGAATGAACAGTGTGCATATTTAGCGGAATAATAGCAGATGAGTGTTCATGGCAATCTGCGGCCTGGTCATCCCAGCTCTGGAACTTTGGACTATTAGATTGGCACCGCAATCTAACCGCAGCACTGTTCGTTAAAAGTGATAAAACGTACGGCTTTCCATTTGATCGAGTATTTTATATGATAGCATTGCTTTTAATCGCTACATTCATACTTACGTTTTTGTAATGACCTATGTTGATTTCAGTTAGGAAAACTACAAAGTCAGTCTTTCTGAGAATCCCGTAGCGAAGCACGGGTACATCAACTAGTATATATATATAAGAAAACATAAAGGTCCGATACTACTGCCTTGAGGAATTCCCCTCTTAATTATTATTAAAAGGTCAGATAAAGCTTCACCTACTCTAATTCTCTGAGATCTATTTTCATCGCGTCACACATTTTTGTATCGTTAATTTCGTGGTGCAAATTTTCGGATGACCCCGCAGCCATAAACATATTTATGTCAAAACCTACCTTTGCTTTCTGAGTATAGCAGTAATAAACATGATCATATTTTGAATTACTGCTTCCGCTTGAATGTAATCGTGCGTACTTAAGGCACTTTTAGATCAGACGACCGAGCGCATACAGTAATAAAACGCTAGAAAGCTGGTACTTGCTTTTAAAAGCACGGAAAACGAGAAACTTGCCGCCTCATGGAATACTTTGCTAACAATGTATTCCTCGAACTTATCTGCAGTTTGGAAACTGTGTTTCCCTTGCAGTACATTTCATTCCCGTTGAAATATAGGCTAGTACATCTATCAATAGTATGTTGATATAAGAAATTGTTAATTGTATGTTGATATTAAGAAATTGTTCAACGCTAAACAGTCAATTCTTTAGTGCCTCGTTTTTGTGCGGGCCCTTGTATAGCCTAGTCACTCCCTGAGGAAGACCACATCCTCCTGTGGTAAGAGGCGAATGAAAGGGGATCCCTGAGTCTCTCGAGTTGGAAGCGTGGGCTGTTGACCACGAGGCCCTAAAATGAGTCTTGCATTGCTTCCTCTTCCTTGTGCCAGTCTCCTCACTTTCACTCACCTTTACTGTCCGACCTCTTTTGGTCAAATCTTGTACTATGTGAACCCCGATGGTATTAGGTTTGCGAGATCTAGAGAGTGTGTCATTTTCATGCTCTCCATGGACCTTCCCTTTCTCTTGCCGATGCATGTACAGAAAATAGATACAGAACTAAATGACACAATGCATTGCTTCACTGGGATGGTGGTGGTGATTATTGTTTTAAGAGGAAGTACAACTAGGCAACCATCCTCTATATAACACTAATCAGAGAGAAAAAGTGGAAGGGGTCCGACACTTCGAAAAATGAAGATATCGGCCAAAGGAAGACAAGGGCCACGAAGGGCGTGAAAATGAAAGACTCCCTAGCCCTCGCAAACCTAATAGCGTCGGGGTCGGAAAAGAACAAGAGTTGACCAAGGGAGGTCGTATAGGACAGATGAAAGTGAGGAGCCTGGCACAAGTAAGTGGAAGAAATGCCAGGACACAGCTAAGGGCCCCGTGGTCGCCAACCCACGCTCCAAAGTTCAGAGCCCCTGGGCCCCTTTTAGTCGCCTCTTACGACAGGCAGGGGTTACCGTGGATGTTATTCTACCACCCCTACCCACAAGGGGTGCTTCACTGGAACGGTGAAATCAACTCCATATCACTGGTTGCCTGTGTTAAGTCACATCCCTTCACCACACCTAAGGCGGAATCAGGCTCCCCTGAGGTAAGGTTAGAAAATCTTCGCATCGCCTTCTTTACCACTGCGTCAGGAATTCTGTCATCCGCCACAACAACGATTGTGATCAACAAGATCAGCAAGTGTCATCGCAAGGAAACTTATTGCGGATAGATTTATTTTAAATGTTGGTTGGAAGAAGGAGTGGTATTTAGAAACTTTGGGAACAAATGCCCACTGTCTTGATCCCACTAAGAAGCCAAAAGGTTTCGACCTGCCAAGGTACCTTTGGTGTCGTCTCAACAGACTAAGGACTGAACATGTCTGCTGTAACTACTTTCTGTACAAATGGGATTGGATCAGCTCACCAGTGTGCGAATGAAGTTTAGAAGAACAGACGATTGAACATCTCGTCCAACGCTGTCTCTTTCATTCATACTTTGGATTTCCTGATGACATGACCAGTCTTTCTCAAAGCTGGAAAGCTCGGACTTGTGCCAATTGATATAGTTTGTAATCACCATACGACTAAATAAATTCATCGACGGATTGGACCTCTTCCATTTTCTGTCTGAATAGTGTTAAGAGAAGATGGTTGCCCAGTTGTTCTTCTTAAAATAATAATCACCACTTCACCAAGATGACAGTTCGGTTTTAGGAAAGGTTATTCCACTGAAGCTCAACTTGTAGGATTCCAGCAAAATATACCAAGATATCTTGGATTCAGGAGGTCAAATGGGCTGTATCGCGATTGACCTGTCTAAAGCATTTGATAGGGTGGATCATGGGAGACTATTGGCAAAAATGAGTGCAGTTGGACTAGACAAAAGAGTGACTGAATGGGTTGCTATATTTCTAGAAAATAGATCTCAGAGAATTCGAGTAGGTGAAGCTTTATCTGACCCTGTAATAATTAAGAGGGGAATTCCTCAAGGCAGTATTATCGGACCTTTATGTTTTATATATATAAATGATATGAGTAAAGGAGTGGAATCAGAGGTAAGGCTTTTTGCGGATGATGTTATTCACTATAGAGTAATAAATAAGTTACAAAATTGTGAGCAAGTGCAACGTGACCTCGAAAATGTTGTGAGATGGACAGCAGGCAATGGTATGCTGATAAACGGGGTTAAAAGTCAGGTTGTGAGTTTCACAAATAAGAAAAGTCCTCTCAGTTTTAATTACTGCGTTGATGGGGTGAAAGTTCCTTTTGGGGATCATTGTAAGTATCTAGGTGTTAATATAAGGAAAGATCTTCATTGGGGTAATCACATAAATGGGATTTAAATAAAGGGTACAGATCTCTGCACATGGTTATGAGGGTGTTTAGGGATTGTAGTAAGTATGTAAAGGAGAGGGCATATAAGTCTCTGGTAAGACCCCAACTAGAGTATGGTTCCAGTGTATGGGACCCTCACCAGGATTACCTGATTCAAGAACTGGGAAAAATCCAAAGAAAAGCAGCTCGATTTATTCTGGGTGATTTCCGACAAAAGAGTAGCGTTACAAAAATGTTGCAAAGTTTGGGCTGGGAAGAACTGAGAGAAAGAAGAAGAGCTGCTCGACTGAGTAGTATGTTCCGAGCTGTCAGCGGAGAGATGGCGTGGAATGACATTAGTAGACGAATAAGTTTGAGTGGCGTTTATAAAAGTAGGAAAGATCACAATATGAAGATAAAGTTGAAATTCAAGAGGACAAATTGGGGCAAATATTCATTTATAGGGAGGGGAGTTAGGGATTGGAATAACTTACCAATGGAGATGTTCAATAAATTTCCAATTTCTTTGAAATCATTTAGGAAAAGGCTAGGAAAACAACAGATAGGGAATCTGCCACCTGGGCGACTGTCCTCAGTATTGATTGATTGATTGATTGATTGATTGATTGATTGATTGATTGATTGATTGATTGATTGATTGATTGATTGATTGATTAAAGAAGTGTTGGCTTGACACACTATGGGAGGATATGACCATGCTGAGAGTTTCTATGCAAGACGTCAGAAATGAAAGTAAGATGCAAACAAGCGGGCCCTGCATTAACGCGGGATAAACGGTAAGGAGAAGAAGAAGAAGATAAACCAAACAAATTTCCAGTGCTCGATATGGGCTTGGTTAAAATATTACGTAACCCTAATAACTTGAAGCAAAATATTTTATGAACTTGCTGTGAGAAAAGAACTTGTAGGCCTAATAACGTAGAAAAGCGTCATGTAGATTTGTTGATTAACATCTTCAACTCTGGTTAAACAAATGCTGTTGTTAGGTCTAAACTTCGTTTTATTATGGTGCAAAGCTTTGAGTTATTCTTTTTTATGAAATTAACATTAACATGCTTTGGTGCAGCCTACATCGAGTGTCGGAAGTCAGCATTGTCTGACCAATGCATTGTTGGTAACGCTTATGTGCAGTTTTGTACCCAAAGCCAATATAACGTATATCGGAAGTATATCGGCACTTCTAAATCTCTACTTCCTGCTATGCAAAATATTGTATACAGTCGAAACCGGTTATAACGACTCCAAAGGGACCACCAATTAATGGTCGTTATAAGCGATATTCGCACAGATTTGCGTGTGTTGTTGCTAAAAATGTCATATCTTTAAGTTTTAGGCTGCACACTCATATGGTTAATTAACAGAATAGTTTAAAACTTCAAAAAACATAAGTGAAATAAGTATTGTATTTGCAATACAATATTTGTGGAGTAGGACTGAGAGGAATTTTTCTTTTAATGTTTACACAGTACGTGCAGCAATAATATGTCAGCACTATGTAAAATAATAAGCGAGAAAGATAGTAGCAACAATGTAAATTGATCAGTAATGTCGCACACGGTGTTGGCTAATAAATGAGATGCTCTCTCCGTCCTTCCAAATTGTAGAAATCGTTGAGTGTGATACACCGAATTCCTTCGCGACGCAGATGTTTGTTTTCCTATTTTGTAATCACCATATTAAATGTGTCTTGTCTTCAGTATTAAACACTTTACCTTTCTTTTGTGATATCTTCACGGCGATGCTTGCATTGACTATTTAACAGACAGACTGATCTGAAGTCAGAAAACAAGACTTTGAAAATAAGCTGTACGTTGTTGTAAGCAATCCCGAAACTCTTAACAAAGAAAAATCAACATTGAATGTTATAGACTATACATTCTTCGGAAGAGTGATTTTTAAAAAAGCTGTTTTATACGATATGTCGTACTAAGCGATTTTTCAAATGCAGTATAGGATTTAGACGGGACCGTTTGATTTCGCTGTTATATCCGATACGTCGTTAAAAGCGATGACGCAATAAACGGTTTCAGTTGTAGTGTATAAATGAACAGACACTTCTTTAAAATTCGAAGAACTTTCGAATTATTATTATTATTATTATTATTATTATTATTATTATTATTATTATTAAGCGTATGTCAGAAGCAAAAGTTGCAAGATAAATATATACATGCATATACATAAATATTTACATGACAGGGCAGGCTTATATCTTTTAAGTCTAAATTTCCTATCCAGTCTATGGCTGCAGGTGTTACCAATACGAAATCGGAATGCTAGAACAATGAATGAATCTTCTCGTTATTTAGGATACGAAATACGAAACTTTTATGGTAAGTAAACTCGTGTCCTCATCCCGAGGTGGTGCAGCTCTTTTCAGAAACACTCCCATTGTACCATTTCAATCACATACCAGGCCTCCTGCCATTTTTAAATTTCTGGCAGTACCGGGAATCGAACCCGGGCCCCCGAGGACGGCAGCTAATCACACTGACCGTTACGCTACAGAGGCGGACACTTTTATGGTGAACAAATATATGATTTTCCCACTTCAAAATGTAGAAATATAATTTTATATTCTTGCTATAGGAAAGCATGTAGGTAGGAAGGAGTGATTTATTTATTTATTTTTACGGTTGTTTGTGGTAGCTTTTTAACTCAAATATCTTACCGCAACTCTTACCGGTGATTATAGAATATTAATATTGTAATTATCGGGAAGAAATATAAATAAATATAAGTAAATGTATTTTGGAGTGCAAGCCCGTGTCCTTGAAGAAGTTGATGACTTGATGACTCAGTGCTGGAGAAGCCAGTGTCACTTCCATTTCCTTAGGTATGTTGTGGTGTTGGCGCCAATGGTAATACAGTAGACCTTCTGAGATGATATGCTTGACAGTGAGAGAACAGTTACATTTACTGCAGGTAGGAGGTTGTTTCTTTTCTAGGAGATAGTTGTGGGTGATCTTGGTGTGTCCTATTCTTAGTCGGGAGATTAAGACTTGTTCATGTCTGGTGAGGTTTTGGAGAGGATATATTCTCGTAGGGCCTAGATATCATTTTAATTTTTTGGAGGTTGCTTGTGGAAGTTTTAAGCCAGTTCATTTTTTATTGCTCTTATAATTTGATTTTGATGTAAGCGGCGATATATCAGCATGTGGAGTGGCAATTTGAGGGTGTTGATTGGAAAGCTAGTTGTTTTGAATATCACCTTCATATCCACAAATTGAATCACTTGGGTCTTCGGAATCGGTGAGTATATTAGATTAGATTAGGTTTTTTAGATTAGATTTGTTTTGTGGATAATCATGTTAACTTTATTGGTTTTATACTTAAATAGCTTATAATAAGAGTACAACACTGAAGATGTTGGGGAAGTAGTTTAACTTTTAATTATTTATAAATATCAATATACAATGAAAATATATTGTTTTAGTAGTCGTAGTATTCCAGTAGTAGTAGTAGTAGTAGTAGTAGTAGTAGTAGTAGTAGTAGTAGTAAACAAGAGATAGGTCTCATTTCTCTTCCCACCGGGAGCTCAAGAAGGTGCTGATTTGACCCTGATTTACAACCGGTAATTTTATTTCTGTTCCAAGAAAATTTCAAGTTACCGAGCTCGATAGCTGCAGTCGCTTAACTGCGGCCATTATCCAGTATTCGGGAGATAGTGGGTTCCAACCCCACTGTCGGCAGCCCTGAAGATGGTTTTCCGTGGTTTCCCATTTTCACACCACGCATCTTAATTAATCTTAATTAAGGCCACGGCCACTTCCTTCCCACTCCTAGCCCTTTCCTGTGCCATCGTCGCCATAAGACCTATCTGTGTCGGTGCGACGTAAAGCAACTTGGAACAAAATTCAGATTTGCACAACACATGAAGAGCAACATTTGCTGAATATTATTTTACCGAAATTGAATTTTATGGTCTTGCTTACCGTAACATCGGAACCTTCCCTTTAACTGCTTACCTTCATGCTATTGACCCTTTAATTCTCACCGCCTTTGCGTATTTGAAACCACTAGTTGTAACCTGTGCATGCGAGTGACGGCTCCTGTGGAATGTAAACTAGTATTTATAATTTATAACTAGCTATTGTATCTGTCCTTGACGGGTTAGTTTTTGTATAGTTTGCTATAGCAGTGCCACCCAGAACCTAGGGAGTTAGAGTAGGTGAAGCATTATCCGATCCAGAATTTATTAAAAGGAAGGTCGCGCAAGACAGTAGTATTGGACCTGTGTATTTTCTTATGTATACTGACTTAGCAAATGTCATGGGATAGTCATCTAATAACGTGTGGGGCCTCCTCTGGCCCTGCGAACTGCAGTGAGACGCCGTGGAAGTGAGTCGACAAGTCCCTGGTAGTCCTCTGGACGCAGCTGACACCAAATCGTTTGCAGAGCGGCCGCCAATGCTGGTCTGTTCGTGGGTGCAGGATCCATGGCACGGAGCCTGCGTTCCAGGATATCCCAGATATGCTCAATAGGGTTCATATCGGGGCTCCTGGGTGACCATGGCAGTCGTTGGACCTCCGCTGCATGTTCCTGGAACCATGCCCGGGGGACGTGGGAGCGATGTGGCGGCGCGTTATCATCTTGAAACACCGCAGGACAGTCTGGGCGCTGGAAGGCCAAAAATGGGTGGAGATGGTCTCCGACCAGCTCAACATACCGCGTACCATTCAAAGTATCTTCCAGAACAAGTAGAGGGCCCATTCCATACCAGGAAAATGCACCCCAGACCATAAGAGAGACACCAGCGCCCTGGACCATACCTTCGAGGCAGGCGGGATCCATCGCTTCATGTGGTCAGCGCCATACACGGTGCCTCCCATCGGCATGGTGTAGTTGAAATCGTGATTCGTCCGACCATATCACGTTACGCCATTGTTCCAGTGTCTATCCCTGGTGACTAGCGACAAATGCGCGTCGTTGTGCCCGATGACATTGGGTTAACAGTGGCACCCGTGTGCGGCGCCGGCTCGCATACCCCATAGAACCCATGTTCCTACGGATTGTCCACTGGGAGACGTGCCTAGCACGGCCTGTGTCGAATTGAAACGTGATTTGTTGCACGGTTGCCCGTCTGTCACTTTTCACAATCCGTCTCAGATGTCGCCGGGCACGGTCATCGAGAGTGGCTGGACAGCCGGTCGTTCGTCTGTTGTAGATAGTGACACCCGCATTCAACCATTCACGATACACCCTGGACACGGTTGATCGTGTGAAGCCGAATTCCCGCACCACTTCCAAAATCGCACTTCCCATCCGTCGGGCACCGACCACCATACCCCGTTCGAACGGTGTTAGCTCATGACGACGTTCCATGTTACACCTGTCACATGCACAGCCACTGCTCACAAGGTCTCCTATACAACTGCCGCTGGCACAGGAGGCGTGTGGTGCGCAGACAACGTACCTGCGCATCAGTGCTCCGCTATCCCATGACATTTGCTCAGTCAGTGTATATGAATGATATGAGTAAATAACTAGAATCAGAGAGAAGCTTTTTGCGGGTAATGTTATACTCTATAGAGCAATAAATAAGTTGCAGGATTGTGAGCGACTGCAAAAAGACCTCGACAGTGTTGTGAACTGAACAGCAGACAATGGTATGATGGTACACGGAATGAAAAGTCAGGTTGTTTCACCAAGAGAAAAAGTCCTTTCAGTTTTAATTATATTAATGGGGTAGAAGTACACAGTGGAGATTACTGTAATTGCCGAGGCGTTAATATAAAGAAATATCTTCATTGGAGTAATCACATTAACGAAATTCGAACCTACTATCTCCTAGTCGTTGTTATAAGGGAGGAAAGGTGTTTTAAATAACCTGTATTATTAAGAATGTTGACAGATAGAGGTAGAAGTATGTATTCTCACACTCCGTAATCAGGGACGGTCAGTGAACTGTGCGAAACAGTGCTATCTATATTGCACACCATGTAGAAGTCGAGAAATATACTACTGCTCTGTGTGG
The DNA here is from genome assembly GCF_040414725.1 of Anabrus simplex. Taxonomy (NCBI): domain Eukaryota; kingdom Metazoa; phylum Arthropoda; class Insecta; order Orthoptera; family Tettigoniidae; genus Anabrus; species Anabrus simplex. Next base: position 69,274,918 of record NC_090267.1, on the reverse strand, counting down.
ACAAGAGCAGAAGGATCAAAATCATTTGTGATCTCGTCGTTCACAAATACGGATAATCAAGTCATATCAATTTTAAACGGATCGAAATTCAACTTTACATTTAATTATACAGTAGTACTGTATATAATTAATTTTAAATGCCGATTTTAAATATTTTTAGGGCCTTTGATATTGCCTGTTTTCAAGATTTTTTTAGAACCTTCTTGCCTGCCTATTTTGCAATTTTTGAGTGCCTAGCGTTCGGCCTCTTCTTCTTTTTCTACTTCTTCTTCTGCTGCTGCTTTTTCTTCTTCTCCTGTAGTCTGACGTCCTCTTCAGAACATAGGCTTCTTCCTTCGCCTTATCGTCCTCCATATGGGTCTCTACTCATCACATTTTGTTTTCTCCCGGGTCAGCGCATTAAGAGTATCCAAGGCCTAGAGAGCCCCCCCCCCCCACCTTCCTGTATTATTCCTTTTCCCCTCATTGTTCTAGTGCTTGTACCGTACCAACATCTAAAGTAGGTAATACAGGTGTAAAATAGGCCATATGGCGAGTTTCAGAAAAGTTTGTCCTGTTGTTTTCACATGATACTCGGAAACATCATACAGTCAGGCAGACAGAAATTAAACCGGCGGTCTCTAAGATCTTATTATGACGTGGAAAGCTTTTTCAGTCAAACAAAATTATTGTTTTCACAATTTACTGACAAAACGTGTATGTTATATCCAGAGAATTTTTATTTCAATAATAATATTTATTCTTTCTCAAATGATTGTGGTTGCCAAATCGACAAAGAATATCATACAATATAAATTTAGTGCCTAATCTAATTACAATACGGAATAAAAGATAGACAGTAATTGTAATGATAATGTAAAGACTACAATCCTTAATGACAAAGAAGAAGCTTATAAAATACTTCAATTGATTTAATTATTTCTCTTCAAATGAGTTGACCATGCAATTTTAGGACAACTAAAACTCTCGGTCTGACAGCTACTTTTGAGCATCAAATTTCAGTCCAGCGAAATTGACGTGTTCCACAATATCATTGGACTATTGTTATTTGCTGATAAGAACGTTAACATTCCTCAGTCTCACCTTCAGATAATGACGACTGACTCATGTCTCATTTTTAAGTTAACGGACGGGCAAGGTACATGGGATGTGCCCGCTCCCATTTCTAAAGGTCACGATAATCTTGAAGACAAGTATTCACCGCCTAAAGCAGCCTTACTCACCAGCTGTTTTATCGCCCGCATTTCTTTTAGTCACCTACATTGCACACTTAAGTCTGTGATCGATTCGTGAGAAACATCTTAAGTTATTAACAAAGCTGTTGGTCCTGGTCCTAGCCGAATCACCTTTAAAACAAAAGCAACATTAAAGTCACCACTAGAAGTCCTTCCAGTGAAGAAAAAACGAATTCAACACATCGCTGTATGACGATGACGACGACGACGATGATGATGATGATGATGATGATGATGATGAACGGTGCTATTTCGGTCTAGGATTAAGATAGGTGCCTGACATAAATCTAACTCAATTATTTCGTTGAACGATGTGAAGAAACACTGCAGTCAACGCTTCGAATTATTTCTTATTTTCCTTTTTCTACGCAAACCCAGTGGGTTGCGAGTGCGAGTTGCATCACACATGTGGACATTGTCAAGTTTTACATCTGGTGGGGGGAGGGGGATGCATTCACTGTAGCGTGTTTCTGGAGTGGTTAGTAGTTTGGTGTCGTGTGTGTCGATGAAGAGGTATGTATGAAGACAGACAGAATTACCATGTCTCCGAGCCATAGGAATTGATCAGGTGCAACTAAAATCCCCGAGCCGGCGAAAATCGAACCCGGAACTCTCTAAGCCAAAGGTCCTTGCGTTAACCTTTCAGCCTAGGAGACGGAACTTTTGTTTTCTTAACAGTGCACCGCCCGTAATTTCTGAGATAATTACAAAAAAATATTATTTGTTTTACATCCTGCTGACTACTTTTACGGTTTTTGAGAACGCCGAGGTGCCGGAAATTTTGTCGTCCAGGAGATTTTTTATGTACCGGAAACCTGCTGGCACGATGCTGACGGCTTTGAACATCTCCAAATGCCACCGGACGGAGCTGGGCTCGAATCCACCAGCTTAGTGTCAGAGAGCAAACCCACCTGAGCCACTCTGCCCGCCTCATCTGAGATAAATCATGTCGCTCGGTCTTTGTGGTGGAGAAGTACCCTGCATAACACCTTATGACGAGAACCGGTAATCTTCAGGATTCTCAATGATTTTTGGCTTTCCTCCAGTCAAAGATCTGCCTCCACTCGCATTCACATTCGCTTTATTACAGTTTGTTGATGATTTTTGTTGGTGTAAGTTGCCTTATGTCGAGGTCATCGGATCTTAACACAGTCTTTTTGAACATAAACCACGATATTTCCTCCTCCTTCTGATCTAACATTCCCTGATACCTTGGAATGTTTCTCTTATTATCTCTATAAATTTACATATTGTCTTGATCATTTTGTATGACTGGAAAAAGTATATTTCAAGCCATACAAGGACCTTAGAGACCACTGGTTGTATTTCTGTCTGAATATACTGTGTAATTGGTCGAGTATCGTTGGGCAAATTTGTTGCTGATGTTTAAAACAGTCAACTTTATTTAGAAATTTATGAAACGAAACTTATTTTAGATTTAATTTTGAACATTTTACGCAATAGCAGCTTCCTTTTTTTTTTTTTTTTTTTTTTTTTTTTTTTTTTTTTTTTTTTGCGTCGCACCGACACAGATAGGTCTTATGGCGACGATAGGATAGGAGTGGGAAGGAAGCGGCGGAAGATCGTGGTTTTAAATATGGCAGCGGCATCCTATGATGTTGGCACGTAAAGGATCTCTGTTATGACACAGTTGCCATTTGCGTGGTGTGAAAGTGGGAAACCACGGAAAACCATCTTCAGGGCTGCCGACAGTGGGTTTCGAACCCACTATCTCCCGAACGCAAGCTCACAGCTAGGCAACCTTAACCGCACGGCCAACTCGCTCGGTAGCAGATTTTTTATAAGTCAATCTTATCGAAAATATTCACTGATTCTATTTTTTATTCAAGTTATCAATAAATCAGTTCACCACTGATCTGCGTTTAGGGCTGTCGTCTTTATGGCGAATTCCCTATCCTGTAAACGAATATTTGCCCCAATTTGTCCTCTTGAATTCCAACTTTATCTTCATATTGTGCTCTTTCCTACTTTTAACGACACCACTCAAACGTATTCGTCTAATGATGTCACTCCACGCCATCTCTCCACTGACAGGTCGGAACATACCGCTTAGTCGAGCTGCTTGTCTCCTTATTCCCAGCTCAAAGTTCGCAACATTTTCGTAACACTACTCTTTCATAGGAAATCACTCGGAACAAAACCCGCTGCTTTCCTTTGGATCTTTTCCAGTTCTCGAAACAAGTAATCCCGGTAATTATCCGATAAAACCGGATGCCCTTCCTGACGCCACATGGTTTTTGAGATGAAAATCTCAATCAGGGATCGACCGGGATTCGAACCTCAGCCTTCTGAAACGGAAGCCAGCAGCTAAGCCAATGAGCTGATCACGCCCCCAGTGCTATAACAGACAACCAGACAAAAATTAATCTGGACCCGTCATAGGCCATTATTTATCATATACGGTAAAAAAAACAAATATCACGTCGATACTCAAAAATTCCAGACAGAAAGGCAAAAAATAAACACCCTAAATTAAGTGGGAAGCGGTATTACCGTAACTAGCAAACGAGAAAAATTAAGTATTTCTTAAAAGGTTCGTAGAATGGACACATAAAGAAAATGAAATGTGGCTAGTTCAAGTAAATGTGAGTTGGTGACCACGGCATCATTGCTGAGTCTGGCATTGCTTCCACTTACATGTACCAGACTCCTTTGATCAACTCTTGTTCTCTTCCAACACTAACGGTATTAGGTTTGCAAAAGTAAACAAGATGCTGGACACCATTGAAATGAGAGACAGTTGGGATGAGATTGAAGTGAGAGAAGAAGTTTGCTATCATACTGAGGTGAGATTGCTCTGTTATCTTACTGTTCTGAGGGGCCCGATTATCAATATAGTGGTAGTGAGGGTGTTCAAGAATAATACAGATACCCTCAGCTATCGTCGTAGGTACATACGAAGCAGAGATAAAATAGTATACAATATTTTGCTACGGGCTTTACGTCGCACCGACACAGATAGGTCTTATGGCGACGATGGGATAGGAAAGGCCTAGGAGTTGGAAGGAAGCGGCCGTGGCCTCAATTAAGGTACAGCCCCAGCATTTGCCTGGTGTGAAAATGGGAAACCACGGAAAACCATCTTCAGGGCTGCCGATAGTGGGATTCGAACCTACTATCTCCCGGATGCAAGCTCACAGCCGCGCGCCTCTACACGCACGGCCAACTCGCCCGGTGTATACAATATTAGTTGATAGCTCAAACATAGATGTGGTAGAAGAAGCAGCACGATATAATAATCATAATAATGATAATAATAATTTACAGCAGAATTTGCGCAGTGGGAAGGAATAGGACCAAGAGAAAGTGACAGGAACAAGAAAATCTCGAATTTAACAAAGCAAACAGGATATGTATTTAACAGATAATAAAAATAGTAAACATATCTCAACAAGTTTAGTAAATCCCAGACAAGAGTTTGCTAGACTGAAATATATAGAGGAAACCTTGAAAGACAAGGAAAATGTGCCACATTTACAATATAAAATATAGAAATACATCAAAACCGTATGAATAAGTATAAAGGGTACAATGAAGAATAATATAAGTCGATATAGAAGAAGCAACCTGAAAGAAGAAGTGAAAAGAAGGAAAAAGGATAAAAATGAAGTGGGGATTGAACTGGGAAAGGGATTCTCTTCGCCGGGTGAAGTTACGCTGCAGAATGTGTTAAATAAACATATACCAAAAGGTAACGATGGTCCAAGGAAACAGATATTGGGATTTCAAAATTCCATTGTCCGTAGTACAGTTCGTGTTTGAAAGGTTTTAGTCGAAATACATCAAAACCGTATGCATAAGTATAAAGGGTACAATGAAGAATAATATTATATATATTGCACCCATATATATATATATATATATTTGATGTCGTAATAAGCTGGCCAAAGTAAAGTTCAAGTGGGGCAGATGGCCCAATGAAGAATTTAATGTCCAAATAACATTATGATAAAACTTGCTCACCGGATAACCTGAAGAAAATAACAGTCCAGATGGTAAATGACAATATCGAACGTAGTAGTAGTATGGCTGCTTCCACCACTCCGTAACGAAGCCAGACTCAATATTTTGAGCGGTGGAGCGAGATTATATAGTCGTACAGAAACATCGAGAAGAATAGAGAAGTTGAAAACCAGCATATTCCAGAAACGTCATAATCACGTGTCCAATAGAGGTTAGCGCAAGCACACACACAGGTGGAGGAGGCGGTGCGTGGAGAAGAAGATGACGTCAGGATCACGTGATGAACAGAGTAGGCAGGCGACAGGTGAGCATAGCAGAAGAGTGAATGAAGCAGTGGCGGCGTGATCGGCGAAAACCAGCATGTGAAGGTAGAATGTATACGTAGCGGTAGCGGAGATCGTAACATATTCCCCAGGGGCCGGCGAAAGCGGAGCGTCGACGATGATGCAGAGACGATAGCGTAGCGGTCTTCACAAGGGGCGCCAACTTGGAAGAGCGAAGATCGTGCACTAGAAGGAGAAAGCAGACTGGCGAGAAATGGTGTACCCAAACGAAGAAAAAGGGGAGAGGAGAAAAGGGTGGGGGAAGAAAGAAGGGTGAGGAAGGTGAAGAGATGGACCGGTCCAAGGAGAGAGAGGGAGAGAAGAAGAAAGCATAAGGAAAGGAAGGAGATGAATAGAGCAATGATAGAAACGTTGCATAAGTAGTACAATATAAGGTATACAATATAAAAATATATATATGTGGCACAAAATACAATATATATATATATATATATATATACAATTAAGAATTCGTAGGTTTCCATAATAAATTCCATGAGGAGAAAATGTTGAAAAGAAAAGTAAATGTTTTAGGCTCTCATGGGGAGTCCGAGTCGTTACGGAGTGGTGGAGACCAGAATCTGATGAGCAGGAGATATAGAAGAAAAAGGTCCGAAACCCTAGGACCCAAAAAATAAAATAAAAGGAAAATATTAAATAACCGAACAGTACTAGGACCAAAAAAAAAAACGATCCCCAGAAAAAAGGGGTGAGAAACAAAACACACCGGGAAGGAAATATTTCCCCAAAAAAGGAAGGGAAGGGGAAAAGGAGGGCGAGTAAGAAAAGAAAAAAATATATTAATTACCAGAAGTGGGAGGATAGAAATATTTTAACTGAGAAATGTGAACACGTTTGACATCAACAGGATCAGAAGTAGACTGTAAGAGGGCATTAGCAGGGGTAGGCAAGGAAATAATGCGATATGGGCCTATCCACCGGGAAGCTAATTTAGCAGAAAACTGATCACTAGCAGAACTTTGGGGGTGATTACGTAAGAGAACCAAGTCACCAAGTTTAAAGGTGGAGGGTCGATGACGGGAATCATGAGTTTTCTTGGAGAGGAGTTGAGCAGCTCGAAGATGAGAAAGAGCTTCGGTCCAAAGAGACTGAAGAGATTTAGAATCATCAGAATCTAAAAGGGGGTGAAGATCCCAAGTAAGTGACAAGGGGGTGTGAAGATGGCGGCCCAAAAGAAATTTAGCAGGAGTGAATCGGGTAGAAGAATTTATACTAGAATTGAAAGCAAGAACTAAAGCAGAAAGACTGCGATCCCAGTCCTTATGATAGGAGTTATGGAAAATAGAAAGAGCAATTTTAAGGTTACGGTGATAGCGTTCGACGTTGTTAGCCTGGGGATAATATGGAGAGGTATTTATCTTCTTAATTCCCAATTGGAAACACATTTGAAAGAAAGCTTTGGAAGTAAAAATAGAGGCATTGTCGGAAACTAAATTTGAAGGCAAACCAATAAGAGGAAATATGACGTTGGAGAGAAGATTGATAATAATAGAAGAAGAAATATTGCGTAAAGGGTGAAGTACCAGGTACTTAGAAAACCCGTCCAGTAAGGTAAAAATATAGGTGTTACCACGTGATGAACGAACAAGAGGTCCAACCAGGTCAATAAAAAAGGTTTGAGCTGGAGAGGTGGGGGGAAGAGCGGAATGTAGGCCAGCAGATCGAGAATTAAGAGGTTTAGCTAATTGACAAGGTTGGCAAGTGGAAACATATTGACGGACACTTTTACGCATGTTGGGCCAGAAATAAAGAGAAGCAATGCGAGCGTACGTTTTGGCAAATCCAAAATGCCCGCCCACGGGAGAAGAATGATAATAAGAAAGTATCATGGGTTGTAGGATAGAAGGGACAACAAGTCTGGCAGAAGATTTAGGAGTAGGTTTGAAAAAAAGTAGACCTTTAAAAAAAACAAAGGGACCACGATAGGAAGGGTCAGAAAGCAAAGCCTTCGTCCGAATGCAAAATTCATCCTGAAGTTGATACGACGCGAAATCGGGAGGTTGTGGGTTCGGATCCCACTGGTGTCCGGCTGGCCATTTTTGTTCTGTACTTTAACATCTCTTCAACACGTACTACATGTACGTAACACGACCTAATACGTTGAAAGTATGTTTCGATTACAATGCGGTCGTGAAAATTCAATATTCAATGACGAAAATCGTTGTTTATTCTGTGGAGAAACTATGGAAGAGGCTCATCTAATGAGAGTATGAAGACTAATTCACTTAGGGCTAAATATCTGGGTAGAGAATATAAAGCAGAAACTAGGGAAAGAATCCCATACCAGGTGGCCCTCCGGCGCAGTACTTTCTACTTATAAGTGTCCCTCATGCACTAACGATGAATAGGATATCTAATAATTGGTTTTCAATGGGGTATTAGCCTGCAGGTTAGTTGCATCAGAAAATGAAGAGATGATAACCGGACGGCCACTCCCTGCATGCTACCGGTACTCAACGCTACCCGTCTAATGCGCCCCCTTGCATCAGTAAGCCTCGTTTTCGAACGCTCGGTAGTAGCGTGGTGTTTGGTACAGTAGCACTACATTTGTGTTAACACATCGACAATGGCTGGTGTGTTCAGCAATGACGAATACACAGCCATAATTTTAATATTTGGAAAATCTGTCGGAATGCAGCTGAAGCTCGTAGATGGTATGCACAGGGGTTTCCGAATCAAATCAAATCAATCAGTCAATCAATCAATCAATCAATCAATCACTACTGATCTGCATTTAGGGTGGTCTCCCAGGTGGCAGATTCCCTATCTGTTGTTTCCCCAGCCTGTTCTTACATGATTGCAAAGAAATTGGAAATTTATTGAACATCTTCCTTGGTAAGTTATTCCACTCCCTAACTCCCCTTCCTATAAAAGAATATTTGCCCCAATTTGTCCTCTTGAATTCCAACTTTATCTTCATATTGTAATCTTTCCTACTCTTAAAGACACGACTCAGACTTATTCTTTTACTGATGTCATTCCACGGCATCTCTCCACTGACAACTCGGAACATACCACTTAGTCGAGCAGCTCGTCTCCTTTCTCCTAAGTCTTCCCAGCCCAAACTTTGCAACATTTTTGTAACGCTACTCTTTTGTCAGAAATCACCCAGAACAAATCGAGCTACTTTCCTTTGGATTTTTTCCAGTTCTTGAATCAAGTTATCCTGGTGAAGGTCCCATACACTGGAACCATACTCTATAGTTGGGGTCTTACCAGAGACCTATATGCTCTCTCCTTTACATCCTTACTACAACCCCTAAATACTCTCATAACCATGTGCAGAGATCTGTACCCTTTATTTACAATCATATATATGTGATTACCCCAATGAAGATCTTTCCTTATATTAACACTTAAGTACTTACAATGATCCCCAAAAGGAACTTTCACCCCATCAACGCAGTAATTAAAACCGAGAGGACTTTTCCTATTTGTGAAACTCACAACCTGACTCTTAACCCCGTTTATCATTATACCATTGCCTACTGTCCATCTCACAACATTGTCGAGATCATTTTGCAGTTGTTCACAATCTTTATTTATTTATTTATTTATTTATTTATTTATTTATTTATTAAAAATATATATACATCGAGTTGAGCCTCTATGGACTGCGTGGTAACAACCAACTGCATTTCAGTGTCTAGGTCTTGTTCTTGTTCCGGCTTTGACTTCTTGCCAGTATCTTCTGAGCCCAGCGACGAGTGCCTGTTTATGCTCATCAGACAAAGGTCCTTTCCGTCTTCTGGAAGTTGATGCCATTTGGAAACCTTGATAGTTGTTCACCAATCTTCTGAATGCGTTCCTGTCATGCATTTCTTGGTCTGAAATACCAATCTGCCTCAGATCTTTTTCGCATTCCTGGAACCATCTCGGCCTTGTTGCCTTAGATTGAATAAACTTCCATATTCTTTTTGTTAGCCGATCATCAGTCATCCTCAAGAGATGACCGTAAAATAATAGCCGTCTCTTCTTAATTGACACTGTGAGAGGTTCTGTCTTGCTGTACAAATCCTCATTTGGTCTCATTCGCCACTGTCCAGAATAACATAATCTGGAAAAAGCCTTATCTCTGATTCCATTTCTTTACACATATCACTGATATATGTAAGAAAACATAAAGATTTTGCATAATCAATTTCTTCTTCTTCTTCTTCTTCTTCTTTGATTTTCGCCATCTAAGCACCACGGAAAATAACCCTGTGCATTCAATTTAATCCTTCTTTTCTTGACTTCCAATAGTTCTTCATCCTTTTACTTTGCTGTTTCCTTCTCCCTTGTGTCCAGATGTTGTTATTACCTTTCCTCTTTTCCTTCTCCTGGAAACCCTTGAAATTTTGTATCAACCTTCTGAAAGTTGTTCTGTCTTGTATTATATCGTCTGTTATTCCAATCTCTATTTTTTTTTCTCCTTGGATCCACTGGTTGCCATTCTTGCTGTTGTAAACATGGTTAAACACTCGTTTACTATTAATGTTTTACTATTAAAGCAAATTGCTTGGAATTTCACACCTTACTGTCTTTTTTCTCCTTTCAGTGGGGTGAATTGTTTCTATTGTCTGTTTGTCTTAATACCAAAAACTTAAAGAGGAGGACACAAAATAACACTCTTGTGCCACGAAAAGTCTTCACGTTAATTACTGTAGTAGCCTACGTGACTAGGAGCCGGGCTGAGTGGCTGGCTTTCTGACCCCAACTTGGTAGATTCGATCTTGGTTTAGTCCGATGGCATTTGAATGTACTCAGATACGTCAGCCTCATGTTGATAGACTTACTGGCACTTAAAGAATCGTGAAGGACTAAATTCCGACACCTCGGCGTCTCCGAAAACTGTAAAAGTAGTTAGTGGTACGTAAATCCAATAACATTTTTATTACACTTTTTTTTTTTTTTTTTTTTTACGTCGCACCGACCCAGATAGGTCTTATGGCGACGATGGGACAGGGAAGGGCCAGGAGTGGGAAGGAAGCGGCCGTGGCCTTAATTAAGGTACAGCCCCAGCTGTTACACAACTAGGGCACGATGACATTAAGTTTCAAAACTGAAATAATTAACTGCAGTAGTTATGGACCCTTTCAGTTTTCCTCTGGTGATTTTTTTACAATAATTTGGATAGGAGTTTTTGGCCATTTTGCATTGATTAATGTTTTTTTATTTTCTGCAAAATCAATTCGGTTGGCCCCTGAATGTTATTTCCCTGGACTCTTCGTATGGTTTATAGGCTTAATCTATGCTTGCTGTTCTTACGTAATTGTTATTCCCTGCTGTGATCGTTTTATACATTCTTCTTCTTCTTCTTCTTATTCCGAATTTGGCCAACTGTGGACCGCATAGAACTTAAGGCTTGTTGGCCTTTCTTCTCTTCTCTTCCCAGAACCTTTTCATTCTCTCGCTTCGTATTTTTCTCTCCTCCTGAGAGATTATCCGGTTGGGCTTCTTTTTAGGTGGTTTGTCCTCAAGAAATTTGATTTTGTTGATTATGTTTCTAAACTCTTTCCTTTTATTGATCACCTCTAGTGTAATTCCAACTTCTTCTGCATCTCTTTTGACCTCTTCTACCCACTTAGTGGTGGCCTTCAATCCTCCAATGTACTTAAAGATCTTTTTGGTCAGTCTGCTTTCATCCATTCTTACTAGATGTCCGTAGAAGTTCAACCTTCGCTTCCTCATTGTGTCTGAGATCTTTTCGGTATGTTTATAAAGATCCTTGTTTTTCCTTTTTTTCCAGGTTCCATCGGTAGTTTTCTGGGGTCCCAGAATCTTCCTTTGGATCTTCCTTTCTTTCTTTTCCAGTTCTTGTAGCTCCCCTTTTTTATTCAAAATAAGACACTCTGAGGCATACAATCCTTCTGGTTTGTTTACTGAATGATAGTGTCGGATTTTGGCCATGTAGGATATTGCCCGTTTGTTGTACATACTCTGGGTTAGTTTGTAGATTTTATACATTCATTATATAATTGAATTATCCTTGGCGCTGACGATTCCGCCTGTAATCTCAAACTTAAACATGTCGTCATGATCCTGTATGGGAACAGAGACCGATATTTTTAGGTTTTCTATAAAATGAAGGTTGCGTAAAACTAAATCATAAGGGGCTGGGAGACCACTCTGTACTGTATATTCCACTTGTTTTAATACATATTCTTTGTACTAAATTCTTATCACATTTAGATCAGAGATCACATATAACTTTCAACAAAACTAGTCTCCGTTTGTTACTTGTACTACTTTTTACTCATCCCTACAAATAGTCTTAATTGTGAATTGTCCAGCTCCATGGCTAAATGGTTAGCGTGTTGGCCTTTGGTCACAGGGCCCCGGGTACGATTCCCGGCAGGGTCGGGAATTTTAACCGTAATTGGTTAATTCCGCTGGCACTGAGGCTGGGTGAGTGTGTCGTCTTCATCATCATTTCATCCTCATCATGACGCGCAGGTCGCTTTCGAATGTCAAATCGAAAGACCTGCATCTGGCGAGCCGAACTTGTCCTCGGACACTCCTGACACTAAAAACCATATGCCATTTCATTTTGTTTCAATTGTGAATTCAATGGTAAAATAACTTATTTAGTTTAGTGCAACATTGACATTAACATATGATCTGCGTCTGACGAGAAGTCGCGGCAGCTTGTAGGTACGGCCCGACAAGTGCAAGCTGACTGAATCACTGCATATTCCTTATTAAACAGTTCATTATACTTATTAATTAAAAAAATATATGACAAAAGCAGTAATTGCACCTATCTATAAGCAAAAGAACAGGAAGGAATTGCAACAACTATCGAGGTATCTCATTGATTAGTATACCAGGCATTTTGGAAAGGAGGGTGCGATCAGTAGTTGAGAGGATGTTGGATGAAAACCAGTGTGGTTTCAGACCACAGAGAGGCTGTCAGGATCAGATTTTCAGTATGCGCCAGGTAATTGAAAAATGCTACAAGAGGAATAGGCAGTTGTGTTTATAATTCGTAGATCTAGAGAAAGCATATGGCAGGGTACCGAGGGAAAAGATGTTCGCTATACTGGGGGACCATGGAATTAAAGGTAGATTATTACAATCAATCAAAGGCATTTATGTTGACAATTGGGCTTCAGTGAGAATTGATGGTAGAATGAGTTCTTGGTACATGGTAATTACAGGGGTTAGACAAGGCCGTAATCGTTCACCTTTGCTGTTCGTAGTTTGCATGGATCATCTGCTCAAAGGTATAAAGTGTCAGGGAGGGATTCTGTTAGGTGGAAATGTAGTAAGCAGTCTGGCCTATGTTGACAACTTGGTCTTAATGGAAGATTGTGCCGAAAGCCTGCAGTCTAATGTCATGCAACTTAAAAATACATAGGTGTAATGAGTATGGTATGAAAATTAGCCTTTCGAAGACTAAATTGATGTCAATAGGTAAGAAATCTGAGAGAACTGAGTGTCAAATTAGTGATACAAAGCTGGAACAGGTAGATAATTTCAAGTATTTAGGACGTGTATTCTCTCAGGATGGTAATATAGTAAGTGAGATTGAATCAAGGTGCAGTAAAGCTAATGCAGTGAGCTCGCAGTTGCGATCAAGAGTATTCTGTAGGAAGGAAGTCAGTTCGCGGACCAAATTATCTTGACATCGGTCTGTTTTCAGACCAACTTTGCTTTACGGGAGCGAAAGTTGGGTGAACTCAGGATATCTTATTCATAAGTTAGAAGTAACAGACATGAAAGTAGCAAGAATGATTGCTGGTACAAACAGGTGGGAGCAATGGCAGGAGAGTACTCGGAATGAGGAGATAAAGGCTAATTTAGGAATGAACTCGGTAGATGAAGCTGTACGCATAAACCGGCTTCGGTGGTGGGGTCATGTGAGGCGAATGAAGGAGGATAAGTTACCTAGGAGAATAATGGACTCTGTTATGGAGGGTAAGAGCAGTAGATGGAGACCAAGACGACGATGGTTAGACTCAGTTTCTAATTATTTAAAGACAAGAGGTATAGAACTAAATGAGGCCACAGCACTAGTTGCAAATAGAGGATTGTGGCGACGTTTAGTAAATTCACAGAGGCTTGCAGACTGAACGCTGAAAGGCATAACGGTCTATAATGATAATGTATGTATGTAACTAAAGCACAATTGTATTGCCGCTTAGAAACTTCACGACACCACCTCAAATCGCAAAAGTCACCGTCGAGGGAACCTGTGTTTATTATCAGGTCTTGAGACTTGAGACAGGCGCATGCGCGGTAGCCATGCTTACCCCTCGCACCTCTTACCCCGCATCCATGCGATTTCTCGTCAGACGACTATTTATCAGAAATCACAGAGCATTGAAACGGATAAATTAATTAGTGAAATAAATAAAATTTAAGATTTAATAAAATATTTTATAACCACAATGTGCGGCTCCTTGGATGAACGGTCAGCTTAGTGGTCTTCACTTCAGAGATCCTTGTGTTCGATTCCCGACCGGATGGAAGATTTTAACTGCGTATGGTTAATTCTTTTAGCTCGAAGTCTGGGCGGTTTCTTTGTTTTTTAACGTCACCCCGACACAGACATCGTATGCGACGATAGTATAAGAAAGGGCTAAAATTGGGAAGGAAGCTAACGTGGCCTCAATTAAGGTACAGTCCCGCATTTTCCTGGTGTGAAAATGGGAAACCACCGAACTCGATAACAGCAGTCGCTTAACTGAGGCCAGTATCCATTATTTGGGAGATAGTGAGTTCGAACTCCATTTTCGGCAGCCCTGAATATGGTTTTCCGTGGTTTCCCATTTTCACAGCTGCACATGCTGAGGCTGTACCTTAATTAAGGCCACGGCCGTTGCGTTCCCACTCCTAACCCTTTCCTGTCCCCTCGTCGACATAAGACCTATATGTGTCGGTGCAATGTAAAGCAACTTGTAAAAACAAGTGGGAAACCACGGAATACCATATTCAGGGCTCCCGACAGTGGGATTCGATCTCCGGGTATTTGTGTTTGTCTTAATTCGCATTTCTTCATCTGCACACAAGATACCGCACTACCAACTACCACAGAAACAGGCAGTTGTGAGTATCGCTCTGTCAGGAAGGGCATCCAACCGTAAAACTGGACCAAATTTACATGAAGTGGCAACCCGAGAAGTAAAGAAGAAAATCACAATGTTTGTCTTACAATTTTGTCACTATATCGCCATTGCGCCTGCGAAAACTGCTATGTGAAATTTTTCATCTTAGAACCTTGGCCGGTAAAGTTCTGTCATCTATTGATATATATGTGCTGCGGGTCAGTATTTCTTCTAAAATATTATCACATGGCGGATTTCGCAGGCGCAGCGACGATATGTTGTTATGCCTAATGCCAATTAATTGCGTTTTTACATTAATAGTACTGTAATTTGTGTGGGGAGAAATACATTTAGGTGTGTAATGTTATATGGTTACCTGAAATTTCTTTTAGGAGCTTGTACTTTTAGTGCCTATTTGATATTTTTTACAGCTCAATTTAGATGCCTAAAAGTTCGTTTATAAGAGTCCAAATGTCCGAAATAACATAGTAGCCATTATGGAGGTGGCAGCATTGGTATCCATTGTAGACCTTACAAATCATTGCAACTCTGTTTGCTCAACCATTAATCGTATACACGTGAACCAGATTTACGTCCAAATTAGACCTTTCCTTCTAGGTAGTTGCTTTGGAATACATAGTCCTTGACTGAATACGATGGCGTAACAAAGATTGTACATACAGTATGTTGCCCAGTCGTTAACTAGTTATTTAATTAATATTCATTTAGTACTTTCATTTGTAACCTCCGCATTAATTGGTCCTTACATCAAAGGTGCCGAACAATGTTGCCAAATTATTTAAACGCCTAGCAATCGGTACGTCTGCGTAGATTCTCCTTTGCACGTTAACCAATCTCTTTCGTCACCTCTGCGTCCCTTAAAGGCAGTTGGAACCTTAACATTTTTTAATTATCACCCCTCATTGAAAGGTACAATTTCCTTGTTTATGTTAGTCTATCATTCATCAAGAAAATCGTTTCAGAAACATGATTGTTAAAGTCTGCCACCGTGGTTAGCCAGTTCGAGTCCCGTTGGTCGAAGAAAATTTCACCATCAGAATGTCGGCTGGAAGGGCAGGGAAAGCGGTGGTATACAAAAATCACTGAATTGCGTGCCAAAATCTGGATTAAATTCCAGACTTCTCCGCAGTATTCATGTGGATCTGTTGGTGGTATTCTTCCGTCGAATGGAAACATTAATACATGGACATACTCCGTGGTGCTATTTGACAGGAGTAGACTATGTGCCGGCATCGGGTTTCACCCTCCCCCTTCCTACTATCATATATCACGTCATCCATTTCATCCCATTGACTCTTGTGATGAGGTTGACGTCAGGAAGGCCATCCGGTCGTAAAAACCCGCTACAAAGGTTCATCTCAGGTCATGCCCTACCCCGTACAGAAACGTTGGACGTACAAAGTAAGTTAGAGTTAACGCCACTCCATTTTTCACCATCTTTTCTTGAAACCTCCAATTTTCCAAAACCAAGCGATACACAAGACTTTGATTTGCACTAATTTGTAGAAACTGATGAATATTTACGTTGGTAACATTGTTACACAAATATGTCTGCCTAGAATGTGGTACTTGTTTTGTAATTCAGTGCTTTGTTGTATAAAAATACATACCACATTATCGTGTTGGTAATTTTTGCATTTGATGTTTTTATTATAGCATGTTCCTATATATCTCAAACGTCCGGCTCCATGGCTAAATGACATTTGGTTCAAGTGGTCCAGGGATAGATTCCCGACCGGGTAGGTGATTTTAACCTTCATTGGGAAATTCCTTTGGCTCGAGTACTGGGTGTTTATGTCGTCCTCAACATTATCATTCATCTTACGTAGAGTCCATCCTCACAAACGCGCAGGTCGCCTACGTGGTGTCATCTCGAAAGCCTGCACCAGACCTCTCTGGAGGCCATACGCCATTACTCATAAAAAAGTTAAGTATATTTTCAGTTCACCCACCAATGTCTAATATGTATATTTCATTTGGAACCCTACCTTCTTCACAGCTAGGGGCATCGAATTCACGAGTAATGAAATCCAGCTATCGTAGCAAAATTGCCAGTGTGCCTCGTTCTGTGCACTGTAAACGAAAATGCCTCGGCATACGCTGTCTGTAGCAGACCGAATCAAAATCATCATCTTTTGATGAAACTGAACATGAGACAAGGTTGACGTGGCCAACATTGTTCACGTGAAAAATAGTAGTGTCTCCAGGGTGTGGGAAAAGTTTTGAGACACCGATTCACTAGGAGATCGACATCGACGTCTACGCAAAACAAAAGCAGCTCAAGACCGGTATATACGCATATCTGCACGTAGACACCATACACGCACAACTACTCTTCTGCACCGCGAGCTCCCAGACGCCACAGAAGTTACTGTAAGTAACCAAACTGTGCGAAATAGACTCCGTGGTTGTGGACTGTGTTCAATAAGACCCCTCAAGACTCCCCCACGTCGACGACATCACAGGCTGGCTCGCGTTCGATGGGCTAGAACACATCAGAGTCCAGAACGTATTCACTGATGAAGTGCGAATCGGTTTACAGTGTTACACACTGATGTTAACTCTCTGCGCAAATGGAGGGCAAGAAGGGAACGTTCCAATGAATCATTCACAGTAGAACGTCTCCAACACCTTGAAGGTTCACACACTATTCTGGGCAGATATCATGTTCTCCGACCCATAGTAAGTGGTTTTTCAGGATACCGTAAGAGATGGGTTTACTCTACCGGGTGATAATACTCGTCCAAATCGTGCAGTAGATGTGAATGCATAACTGGAGGGACATGAGACCCGCAGAAGGAACTGGCCAGCGTCTTCCCCCGGACATGAACTGCATAGAGCATGCGTGGATCTTTCTGACGAACAATTTCCAACCGTCGAGATCCTCCTCTGAACGATATGGTTCAATCAAGAAGTGGAACCATTTTCCTGAAGAAGTGCTCCATGAGTTGGTACTGAGCATGTCCCATAGCATTTAAGAGTGCCTAGGTGTTCATGGAGGACCAAAACGTTATCGACGTATGCGACTTCATTGAAAACAATCTTTAATTAATGATGTTCTGAGGAGGATCCTTAATTTGTTTGGTTTAGTCACATACTGAGTGCTTTTCTTTTCATACTGTGTCCAAAATTACCGAGAAGTGGACGTTTTCGTTGTACAGTATTTACTTCTCAGAGTTTAACAGTAAATAATATGATATCGGTTCCACCTCAGTGCAACAGAATCTGGTATATGCTTAACTATTTTGATGATTGTATTATATTTGAAACTACAGAATGGAGAATATACACATTTTCATGAAGGATTATAATCAACCCCAAAATCACAGCATTGATTTTCTCACTGCCAGAGTTAAAATTGTTCCTCTCAAAAATCGCATTATTAAAATTAAATCAAGTTAGAATGTTCACTTCATTCTGATTCAGTGAAATTACAATAGATGCCAAAGACAGATCATCATCAGTCACCGCTGATCTGCATTTAGGGCTGTGGTCCAGGTGGTAGTTTCCCTATAATTCTTCTTTTTATAAACGATATTTGTTCCAGTGTGTCCTCTTGAATTCCAACTTTATCTCCATATTATGATCTTTCCTACTTTAGAAACTCTTTTCAGGATTATTCGTCCACTAATGTCATTCCACGCAATCTCTCCACTTACAGCTCGGAACATACCGCTTGTCTCCTTACTGACGATTCTTTCCAGCTCAAAGTTTTCACCATTGGTGTGATACTACTCTTTTGTTACAAATCACACAGAACGAGTTGTACTTGATTCATTTTGATCTTTTCTAGTTCTCGAATCAAATAATTCTGGCGAGGGTCCCATACACTGAACCATTATCGAATTGGGATCTTATCACTCACTGACTTACACGTCCCATTGGTGTAATACTAATCTTTTGTTACAAATCAAACAGAACTAGCTGCACTTGATTCATTGTGATCTTTTCTAGTTCTCGAATGAAATAATTCTGGCGAGTGTCCAGTACAGTGAACCATTATCGAATTGGGATCTTACCACTGACTTACACGCCCCTCCTTTACATCCTGACCACAACTCCTAAATACCGTGATAACCCTATGAAGAGACCGGTAACCTTTATTTACAGTCTCGTTAATGCGATTACCCCAATGAAGACCTTTATGTTAACACGTAGGCCTAAGTACTTACAGTGATCCGCTTGAGTAACTTTCACCCCTTTTGGTGAATAAATCGACAATACCATGTTATTTTAGGTGGAGTTCACTTTGCTCCGTATATCTTCTCAAAGATCCTATGTAAGATAAAAATGATATGCCACACGCCCCTATATAGTGTTTTGAATGTTTAAGTATGGGAATGTGATTTTAGACGGGAACTTAAGTGAACGAAATGGGAGATATCTATACTGCCTGTGTTGCAGCTGCTATTGATTCTGGGTATCGAAATCCGAGAAACCTCACAGTTCTCCCAGATCAAGTACTCTTCCTGACACAGGAAGTGATGGGCTGTAAATTTGTAAGTCCACGAGTTCGACCAGAACCGAAAGGAAGAATGCATTATCATAGGGATTTCTTGGCGTGTTAATGCTGTGTAAGGATCGTTCAGTAATTGAAACAGGGACTGGTATCTAGATACTGTACTTGCACTATATATGATAGACAGCATGCACTATATCAAAACGACAGCATACTGACCATAGTTCGAAGAGTGTACCGATAATAATCCGTTCAGAAAAGAAATGTGGTCACTATTTTTTATGTTCATACCTTCATTGTACGCATACACATTGAAATGAAAACAGACAAACAATTAAAACATTTTTGTCTTTGCAGCAAATAAGAATTGAAACGAAAAGCGTTCTTTGGGCACTCATATACGACGTCATTGCATATCTTGCTCTGAACAAAATCGCCCCTGGTATGGAGTTTTGCCACCCTTCGCATGAATAACAGCTTCACAACGCCTTCTCATGCTTCTGACAAGGCATCGCACGTGAAATTGAGGTATACGTTCCCACATTTTCAAAAGGGCGTCTTCAAGGACCTGTGATGTTAGGGGTAGTGCATTTCTCGCTAGGATGCGTTATTGCAGGTTTTCCCAGACTTGTTCGATCGGATTCGCGTCGGGACTCCTGGATGGTCATTCCATTCGTTGCTAGTGGTGCTCTTGGAAGAATCTCCGAACGGTGTCGGCAACATGTGCTTTAGCATTATCATGCATGAATACTACGTTTTCTCACGTGGGAATCACATGTGGCACTAAGATTTCGTCAATGCTCGGTTGAGGTAGTTAAATATCCATTGCGACCGATCAAGAAATCGGTTTTCGTATCAAGACTTTTGTCCGCCCACACCGTAACGGATCCACCCCCATAAGCAACGGTAAATTGTATAGCTGTTGAACGAAATCGCTCCCCACGTCTTCTTCAGACTCGTGGATAACCATCTGAACGATATAACGCGAAACGTGATTCATCCGCAAACAACATAAGACGCCAGTGTCGTAGCTGACAGTGCAAATGACCTCTAGCAAACTGCAGTCTCCTACCACGATGTCGTCTGTCCTGTGCAGGTATTTGAGCGGGTTATCGGGATCTTAAATTGGTCTCTCGAAGCCTGTTTCTGACTGTTCGGCCACTACTTCATACTACAGATGCCTGCTGCAAGTCCACCTGCTGTGCTCATGCTCGAACGTTGTGGTTTTGGAAAACTTGTAGATGCACATAACGATCCTGCCCTTGGGTTGTTTTCCTTTGTCGGCCCGTGCCAAGGCACTGACGACACTTCCAGTCTCCTAAAAATGTTTCCACGTATACCAAATCGTATTCTGAGCAAATTTTGGCATTCTGGCAATGTACCTCTGCGAGTAGCTTTCTTTGAGCAGTATAAACGAGACTAGGTGTCTGTACATCATGTCAAACGCAAGTAGTTTCGCAGTTACTTTCAGGACAGAATGAAGTGTTTGTGTTTGAATGAAGTCCGCTATCCATAATCGGTCTTTGCTATTAGAACTATCATGCTTTATAATTGTAATAATAACACGAAATATGGAAAAATTAAGAAAAGTAAACAAATTTAAGTACATCGGAGAAAGATTTCAGCGTAATGATCTTGATAAAGGAGCAAACAAAACAAGATCGCAAGGGATGGAACTAGTTTATCCTTTAACTAACGTTATTTACAACAAAGAATTAATGTTAATAAAAGCGGAACTTCATCATTACAACACGGTCAGCAAATCGGAGTGCCTATATACAGCTGAATGTTTGGTCTTAGACCAGGGCTGGACACATCCCAGGCACCCAGTCGCAGTAGCGAAAATAACTGTGTAACTGCTAAATTCCAGTCTGAGGGCAACATAATATTTTCGGAATTTATTTCCACTCAGGAAATAATAACGTATGAAAAGTAATTTGGTGGCATTTTCAGAAACTCGGCAGTAAAATTCATTTGTTTATTTTGTTGCCTTTGTTGATACTGTCGTCTCTCTAGCGTAGTTAAAGACGGAGACCATAAGGTTATGTGTTTATATTGGCTTCTACTGAACGCTGACTTGAACTGACATGCGCGTTCGATATATCTCGTGACCGCTCGTAACCATTATATCAACAAGCTAAATCTTCGGTCTTGTCAGATTTTCTCCGTTATGTTCTTTGTGTACTGCACTACTGTGTAATAAGCACTGCTCGTGGTTTAGTATATTTAAGAGTGATTGAGATCAAATGAGATAACGAACTGGTTAGCAAATGTTTTTTTAATGTCTGGCGCCTAAAAGATATTACTGGCTCCAAGATGTTTTTTTCTGTTTTGTCCAACCCTGTCTTAAACATAAAAGGACATATTGATGAATTATAAAATAAGGAGAAAAAGTACCAGGAAAAATTCTTGCTAAAATAAAAATGACAATGAATGGGAGAAAATGTACAATGAACTTTATTTGAACTTCATTTCAAAAGTAAAAATGCCAGGAAAAAAGGCAGATTTGCTTTTATGACCATTTAGTCTGGATAAATCCAGAGAGATTAACGAAGAGAATAGTTTATATTTTTTATAAACATCCCAACGCACAAAACCGATTGTTTATTCGTAGTACAACAAACGAGATAATAGATAGAACCATTTTCAGAAAAAAGATTAAGGAGTTTGGGGGGAACCAGGAGAAAGAGAAGAAGCAAAGGAAATCTGACTGGACGGAGAAAAGAACGAGAGAACTTTTTTTTTCTAAACATTCAGAACGCCTCTTAGACGGCAACGCCATCTCTCAGGCCAGGCAGATGTGGTACGGTGAAGGAGATGTTCGGAGAAGGTGAGAGGATTGGCAGGAACTATCCCGGTATTCGCCTTAGTGCAGGAGAAAACCACGTAAAACCATTTTCAGGACAGCCGACGGTGGGGACTAGCCCCTCTCCGTCTCCCGAATACAGAGGCGTAGAGCCACGGCAGAACCGCGACCACCACGACGGAACATAATGAAAGAATGAAGAAATACTGGGTCAGAAAGTCGAGGAGAGGAAGAAAATCATTAAGTTACTTAACGTGGTCACAGCTGGCCAACATCGAAATAATAATAATAATAATAATAATAATAATAATAATAATAATAATAATAATAATAATAATAATAATAATCGTGTGACCTCATCTACCGTGTGCAGGCATTTTGATTTGACGCCATCTACTGTCGGATTCAAAAGTATGGATACTCGAGTTTAAACGTCAATAAAATGCGCTGGACCAATCTCAAACCTAATCACACCAAATTGTAGCTGGATTATTTCCACTTTTAAGGGTGGTATACATTTTTTTTTACATGTTAATGCTTTAGCTGTTTTAATCCGAACGAAGAAAGAACCTATTTATCGGATCCCTAGGAACAAAACGTCAACTTTAAAACGCCGGAAAATAAAAACTTACAATCCGATCATTTCTCAGTTATAGACTTGTATTGTCATGGCTTAAAATGTTCTGAATTTTAAAGCAGAATGGATTTCTGAGTACTGTGAAGTCTGACGAGATTGTGCTTACCATCATTATGAACACCATAATTCCTGTTTTCGTAATCAGTATTGTGCGGCTCCTTGCCTGAATCGTCAGCTTAGTGCTCTTCGGTTCAGAGGCCCCCGTGTTCGATTCCCGTCCGGGTCGGAGATTTTAACCTTAAATGAATAATTCCATTGGCCCGGGGAGTTTGTACTGTCTCCAACATCCCTGCAACTCACACACCACATATCAGCACCATCTTCCACTACAATAACACGCAGTACCCTGTACACGACAGATGCCGCCCACCCTCGTAGGGTTGGCCTTACAAGGGCTGCACCAAGCTAGAACATACCACACGAAATTCTTTCTTTCTTTCTTTCTTTCTTTCTTTCTTTCTTTCTTTCTTTCTTTCGTTACGATCATCTATGGATCACGTTTACACAATCCATCCAGAACTTCTGTCTCTCAAACTTAGTCCCATTTCTTTGCACTCCTTCCAGATGTGCTTAAGTATTTGTCTTCTCCTTTGTCGCTCTTCAACCGAGATGTTGCATGACTTGACGAGTTTCTCGGGTGTATCCCTCGTTCCCACAGTTTTCTTCCTAAAGGTTGTTATTTCCTATATATCTCCCTCCCGGATCCCCACTTTTTCGAAGTACTTCTGAACCTCCTTAAGTCATAAAGGTTGTGTTTCCACTTTTCTTGTAGACTAAGGTATCCTGTGTGCCAGTCTCTTCGGATTCATTCTCTTAATGTGCCCATAAAATGAGAGTCTTTTTTTCCTCTGAATGTTTTCATAGAGTTCTCGATTCGGTCTCAATCAAAACAGGGGTTGAGAATCTAGTGACTTCTTTGAATTGAAATTTTCCTAAGGAATCTTCTTTCCCCTTTTTTTTTAGTTACTCTCGTCATGGTTTCCGCCGCATATAAGCACTGTGCCCTGACCACCGTACAATGATGTTTTGCTTGGATTGATATGGATTTGGATCTATAAGTTCCATGGCATAGTCCGAAAGCCATTTCCATCTTTCGCACCCTTCTATTTATAGCTTCTTTCTCATTTCCATTTGGGATGAGAATTTCTCCCAGGTACTGGCATTTCTAAACACGGTGGATTTCCCTAAATTATTATTATTATTATTATTATTATTAGTATTATTATTATTATTATTATTATTATTATTATTATTATTATTATTATTATTATTATTATTATTATTATTATTATTATACGAAAACTTATGGTAGGTTTTGTACGTGTCAATTTCGATGTTCAGTTTATGAGATGGCAATGAAGCGGATCTCTGTTGGGCGTTCTGTGGCTGAGTTTTAATTAATTTATCTAGTAAACACCAAATGTGACACCAGAGATCTTATACATGTCGACATTGTACAACATGGAGTGTGAAACGGATAATTTTCCGCCCTTCAGAAATCCGAATACCTTCGCCTGCAACCTTGGGATCCGAAGACCGACGCTCTATCACTGATCCACAGAAGGAACTACCAGAACTTGTTAATTAATTATTTTTAAAAGAGGACTGTATAAAGATGGACTTTGCTATCATAACTTGTTTATACGTTTGTACAAATATGAAATTCTTCAAGATAAATCTTATCATACATAACTTGCTGATATAATGACATGACATTCCCAGATCTGCACTTTGTTCCCAGAACTTGCAGATTGATTATGAGAAACTGACATTCCCAAAGCGTCACTGATGTGATAGAGCCCTCTTTGATCTGTAATATTTAACTGATGTGTTTACTGGCGCACACTTTCTTTCAATAATAAAATATATAGAATAACATTTGAATCCACGCGGCCAGCAAAAGGAAGTGCGAGATATTTATAAGTTTAACCACTAAACCATTTAACCATTAAATGGTATTGGAGTCACGATAATGATTGTCTTAATGCGCGAGAATAGAGTTGATAAAAATAATCATACATTTTCTAACTCTTAAAATAGTTGAGAAAATTACCTAAATGAGCTTTTTCTAAACATTGATACCGACATAAGATTGAATTCATCAACATGTATTAATGTGTTTTGAAAAGAAAGAGACTTGGTCATGTTTCATCAACAACATCTGCTTTTCAGATTCCTCTAATCATTGTAATTACCCAGAATATTAAAAAGTTTACATTGCATTTACCAGTGTACAGGAAGGAATTCATCTTGTACTCACATGCAGTGTCATAAGACAATTCTACACACATTTATTAAGAGAAACGGATTGTGTCACATGTTCCTCTACTGACTTCTACCTTTTATTTCTATATATGAATGTAGAGGTATTTTTTATTATTCTCATAATCAAAAGAAAAACACTTATATTTCATTTCATGACCTTTAGCAACATAACTTCAATAATAAGTTACAGAAAGTGTGTTTATCAAGACAAAAGATCATACTGCACAGCTGTTCCTGACACTTGTGAACACTGTGCGAAGCCTAATCAGCTGATATTATTTAAGAGTTAGGGAAAATATGTCTCAGGGCAACCAACATGTCTATGAAAGGAAGAACCGCTGCGTTTCCTGTAAACCTCCTCTAAGAAAATAAGTTACCACTCTTTTTTTTCTAGCATGATCAGAGATCGGTTTGACTTCCTATCGTTCCAGGCCACTGCAAGCCTCTCAACGATTGTAAGTAATTTCAAAATATTTGTCAAAACAATTTGCGACCCGTTGCGCGGAAACGGACCTTGAGTCTGCTTTTTCGTTTTTGATATTTTTGTGGTTCTAAAATTGGGATAAGATACCGAACATTTTAAGAAACTGTTCATGCTTCTAGCTGCAATACATCAGATGATATTAAGTGTTGACTTTCGCTGTTAAGAAAACTGTGTTTTGAGAAAAACGCAATTACAGCTTTCACTAATTTCCTTACCAATTGTAGAGTTTTCATGACATCGAGTGCCGAAGACTCGTACTGCTGCGTGACTTAGTTTGTTAAGAACACCCATAGGTAATGCAAGAAATCAAAATATAGAAATGCAATTTTTACATCTCAGACACTTTTGTTAAGCCCTGCTGTAAACTTTCCATTGTCGACTTTGGGTCCCTTTCCGCGAAACGGTTCACATATTGATTGTATTCTGATTTTTAAGTGGAAATATCTCACTCTATAATGATCGACTATTGGTAGTGATTATTTATTAGCAATGTTTATTATCAGATGGCTTTTAAACAGCATCGACGAAATTAAGTTAGGAATCACGTCATTTCCTCTCAGGTCTAAGCACCCAGGAGCTGTCAGCTTCAGAGAGTGGGTTGGTGACCACGGGGCAACAGGCTGAGTCTGGAATTGCTTCCGCTTACTTTTGCCTGGCTCTTCACTTTCATCTATCCTATCCGACCTCGCTTGGTCAATTCTTGTTCTTTTCCGACCCCGACGGTATTAGATCATTCGAGGTCTAGGGAGTCTTTCATTTTCACGCCCTTCGTGGCCCTTGTCTTCCTTCGGCCGGTACCTTAATTTTTCGAAGTGTCGGATCCCTTCCATTTTTCTCTCTGATTAGTGTTATATAGAGAATTGTTGCCTAGTTGTACTTCCTCTTAAAACAATAATCACCACCACCGTCTTAATTCAATAACCATCACCACCACCACGGAGATAGTGGGTTCGGACCCCACTATCGGCAGCCCTGAAGGTGGTTTTTCGTGATTTCCCATTTTCACACCACGCTGTATATTAATTAAGGCCACGGTCGTTTCCCTCTCCCACTTCTTTCCTATCCCAGCGTCGCCGTGAGAGCTATCTGTGTTGGTGCGACTTAAAGCAAATTGTTAAAAAAAAAAAAATCAAAAATCCGATACCGAAGGGTCGGAACTTTTCCTCTTAAGTGAGGATGATTGCCCAGTCGTAGGCCTTCTTCCTCTTAAAACAGCAGTCACAGTCGCCAACAATAGGTCTAACGAAGTGGTTGCGGCTTGGGCATTTTAACATAGTGGCAAATTTAAGATCAATGGTAGAGTGTCCGACTCTTGATCCCAAGTTCGTAGGTTCTATCCCGGCTGAGGCGTTGAAAAATCTTTGCACACCTGTCTTTGTTGTTGCCATGTTAAAGATCTCTGTTGGCTCATTCATAATATCCATCCAGTAAAATTCCGCTTTCGTTGCTACACAGCGGTTTACAGGCACCGTGCACATGCCTCTAGTGGCTGTCGGATAAACTAACTGTGGATCAGCTTTCACGTAGCTGAACGGATCAAAATGCCACTGAGCAATCGCCCAAGTGGCTGATTCCCTATCAGTTGTTTACCGAGTGTTTCGTAAATGATCTCAAAGAACCTGGAAATTTATCGAATATCCCTTAGTAAAATATCCATTTCGTAATTATTCTTCCTTTAAATGAATATATGCTCCAATTTGTCCTCTTGAACAACTTTATCTCCATATTATGATAATTCCTACTTTTAAAAACCTCTTTAAGCTCATTCGTCTACTAATATCATTCCACGTCAGCTCTCTACTGACAGCCCGGAACATACCACTTAGTCGAGCAGCTCGTCTCGTTACTCTCAGGTCTTCCCAGCCCGCAGTTTTCAACATTTTCATAACACAACCTCATTGTCGGAAATCACCCACAACAAATCGTGCTCGTTTCGTTTGGAGCGTTTCCAGTTCTGAAATCAAGTTACCGTGGAACGACACTGTAATTGTGGTCTTACCTGTGACTTAAACGCCCTCTCCTTTACATCCGTACTACATAACCATATGCAGAGGTCTGTAACCTTTATGAACAACCTCGTTAATGTGATTACCCCAAAAAAGATTTTTCCTCGTATTAACACCTAGGTTCTTACAGTGATCCCCATAAGATACGAAGGTACCTGAAACTGAAGGACGTTTCCTCTTGGTGAAGCTTACAACTTGACTTCTCACCCCGTTTACACCAATGTACCATTGTTTGCAGTCCACCTCACAACAATGCCTAAACACTTCAGGCGTAATTTTCCGTTGTTTTCCGAAGAGGAAAATCGAGACAAGAAGACCCCAGAAATCGATTCAGGCAGTACATCGCACTAGATAATTTTTTCTCGTCGCCTACGGTTTTCCTTGATTTTATCTTTTCTTGCAGTGTAAGGGTAGCGTCCCTGCATTTTAACCGGAGGCCCCGGGTTCGATTCCTGCCCAGGCCAGGGACTTTTATCTGGATCTGAGGGCTGGTTCGAGGTCCACTGAACCTACGTGATTACAATTGAGGAGGCCGGTCTGAGGGACTCATTCTGATGGTATTTGAAGGTACTCAAATGCGCCTGCCTCGTGTCGATAGATTTTCTGGCACGTAAAAGAACTCCTGCGGGTCGTTTCCTAAACTGATTGGATTTCTTTGTTTTGTTTTGGTGTACATCAAGAAGTTTGAACTTTTCTCCATAGATGTCCTTACAAAAAACTGAGGTGCAAGGTGGAAAAATTAGTGATTTAAAGAAGTTTTATGTTTATAAGTTTTCGCAACTGAATTAACTTTCATTTATTTTAAGACTTCAAGGTTTGCAACACTTCCTTCTCATCCCGCCAGCTTTTGAGTCTGGCCAATAATAAATTTTCTGTAATTATTTTTCAGCCACTCATAGGCTTCTTGTAGCTTTTTGTTTAACGAATAAAATGAAAGGGTGTGCCCGGATTTAGTCCAGAGCTTTCTCGAACCCTCCTCTCGGGTATAAAAGCTGCGGCTTTTTCAGGGTACCTTGTCTTATAGATCGTCGAAAATCTGAGTGCGTGTGTGTGTTAAGAGAGGAGGAGGCGGGGTTCCTCATTCTTCGGCAGGCAGAACATCAGCCCAGGTAATGGCCACCAGTTTTCTATCTCTGTAGCTATCTCCGCAAACTTACCCGAGGGGAAGGTTCTAATCTAATCTTTAACTATGTAATCATCTGTTTTCTAAAATGTAAACTTTATTTCTGCTAATTTAAATTTTCATAAAGACATCAACTGTAAATTGGGGATAGAGAGTGCGTTACCCTCTCGAGTTCCCCTTCAATTTATCTTGAGGTGACTACAATTTTGTAACTGTTTTTCTCATGTAAATCATAAATTAACTTGTCCTTCGAGTCACCTCATTAGTTTGGGATTAGCCTCTGCATCATCGGGCCACACGCCAAAGTAGGGTTTTAAAACTTGGTTTTTAAGAGCGCAAGTGTACGCCTCCATACCTTTTGAGTTTGGGACAGTAATTTAACCTGTTCTTCTTTTCCACGAAGGCCCAGCAGTATGGGTACTAGATACCCCTGTGTAAAGGAATTGTAAATTGTAGGTTGTGCCTAGAGAGGCCAGAGATTGTAAAGTTTTATGTAAAGTTGCCCTGAGTAGGCTGTAAGGAATTGGGAGCGCAGTCTCCTTTGTTGAATTCGGAGAGCATGTAAGATCTTTTCTGAGATTTGTGTAATATTGAGTGGCGCCTTTGGAAGGCCGTAAATTGTCACTGTTGGAGCCAAGTGCTCGTGAAAATGGTGTATTGGGAGATATCTCTACTTATCTAACTAAACGCAACATTTGCGACGTTGTAAATTTGTAAATTGGAGGTTGCAGCTCAGAACTTGAAAATTTCGTGTATCAAAATTGCTTTGTACCTGTAATTTTGTTCCTTCGCCTAGTGGAGAATTTTGTTAAGTTAAATTTTCTGAAAAGAAATATAACCTTTATTTTAAAATTTTAAATTCATTTTCGCCTATCGTAGATAGACCCATTCCAACCAGCACCTTCTTTCACCTCTGCGTTCCACAGATAACCCCGGAACAATTATTATTCTTATTATTATTATTATTGTTATTATTATTATTATTATTATTATTATTATTATTATTATTATTATTCCCGGGCTGAGTGACTGAGACGATTAAGGCGCTGGCCTTCTGACCCCAACTTGGCAGGTTCGATCCTGGCTCAGTCCGGTGGTATTTGAAGGTGCTCAAATATGTCAGCCTCTTGTCGGTAGATTTATTGGTATGTAAAAGAACTCCTGCGAGACTAAATTCCGGCACTTCGGCGTCTCCGAAAACCGTAAAAGAGTAGTTAGTGGAACGTAAAACAAATAATATTATTATTATTATTATTATTATTATTATTATTATTATTATTATTATTATTATTATTGTTGTTGTTGTTACGGGGTTACCCGTGGAGCAGAAAGAGGTTAAAGAAGGTGCCGGGGTGAATGTGTCTATCTACAATATCAAGAATTGAATTAAAACTTGTAAATTGTAAAATGTTATATTTTTCTTTTAGAACTTTAAACTTAACAATCTTTCACTGAGAGAACACAATAATATATCAGGTACAATGACAATCTTGAAACAAGTCAAGGAAAATACAAGATTAGTGAATTCTACAGGTCCTGGGCTTCAAGCCCCTCACTTTACAATTCTTGAGCTCCCAGCTCAAATTTACAAAAGAGCACAAATTTATTTATTCACAAAGCACTTGCTCCCTAAATACAATATCTGGCCTTCCAGAGGCACTCTTTACAGTTACGAAACTTTGAAAAAGAGCTAACAGGCTCTCCGTTTTCCAAGCCTACTCAAGGCAACAACAATTTACAATCACTGACCTCTCAAGGCACAACTTACAATTTGAAAATAATTTTATACAGGAGTATTTTATACCAACCTACGGGACCTTCATGGAAAAAGAACAGGTTAAATGACTGGCCCAAACACCAAAGGAATGGAGGCGTGCATTGCGCTCCAAGATAATGAAAACTTACAAACCTACAGGGCTCTAGGCCGATGAAACAATGGCTATTCCCAAACTACTGAGGTGACTCGTATAGAAATTACTTTAACACATTACAGAAGGAAAAACAGTTACAAAACGTAATCACTTGAAATCAAGATGAAGGGGAGCTCGAGAGGGTAATTCACTCTCTCTCCCCGATTTCCAATTAAAGGATTTACGAAGTTTTAACATTAGCCGAAAGAAGATTTAAATTTTAGAAAAGTTTGTTACATAACTAAAGAGTCGGACCTTTCTTTCGGAGGAAACTGGGGAGGTTGCAAGGAAAAATAAAGTTATGTGGCCATTACCTTATAGATGTACTGGTTGCCAACGAAAGAGGCCGCCCGCCTCCTGCTTAAACACACAC
Source organism: Anabrus simplex (assembly GCF_040414725.1). Taxonomy (NCBI): domain Eukaryota; kingdom Metazoa; phylum Arthropoda; class Insecta; order Orthoptera; family Tettigoniidae; genus Anabrus; species Anabrus simplex. Next base: position 69,244,239 of record NC_090267.1, on the reverse strand, counting down.
ACTCAGATAGACGACGATCAACTGGCCAAGAAACGTGAAAAGTCGCAGTTTATAAACCCTCTGGGAAGGTTCGAGATCATTCAAGATTAATCAGGACACGCCCTCTTAATTTCTGTTGGGTAGACACAAAGTGAACAAGAAATGCGGGATTGGTTGAAAATTAATTACAAAAATTTTTCATTGGCCAGATTCAGAACTGGCGGAAAGAAAAGGAAGTATTGCCAACCCAGAAACAAATGAACATAGATCAGTTATGGACAACCTAGAAATGCAAACCTTCTTTAAATTATAAGTTCTTACACCTCGCACCAGGGTGCATGATTATAGTTTTTTTGATAGTGTCATCTGTGGAAGAATGTCGAAACTTCTTGATGAATGTCAAACAAAACAAGGAGAATTCAGACAGTTTAGGAAACTTCACAACAAAACAATTACTTAGTATTTCAGTGGTGACATCTTCTGACTAAAGTTCCAACTTGTAGTGTCATCTTTCACTGTTTGACCAATGGAGGAGTTCATTAACTCGCTAATTTTGAATGCGCGGCGTTGAGGTGTACCTCCCGGTACAATTATTATTACAATTGAGGAGCTATCTGACGGTGAGATGACGTCCCCAGTTTAGAAAGCCAAGAATAACGGCCGAGAGGATTCGTCATGCCGACCACACGACACTTCGTAATCCTCAAGCCTTCGTGCTGAGCAGCGGTCGCTTGGTAGGCCATGCCTCTTCGGGCCAGTTACGCCATGTGATTTGGGGTTTGTTGACAAGAACGTTCTTTTTGACATAATCGACCATTTATTTTTAAACAATTGTACCGAATGGCTCATCTTGGGAACGAACTCCGTGCTCATTGGCAGCAAGCGATCTTGTCGTCTTCGTAATCCGGCATATGTGCCTACGATATTTCCTAAATAATATAAAGACAAGAATATGTCAAATGATTCGGCTGCGGAGCGTTTCAAAGCATTGTCGAAAAGAAGACCAAAAAAAGTGAAAAATATGAGCTCCCAAATTTCGAGTAGTTCCATGGTTGCCTTTGTGGAAATGATGCAGTACATGAGTCCATTTTTAGTTGCACGACTGAGGGCAACAGTATTATTTTGTGCACTGGCATGCATTCCCATAAACTGCAATCTAAGTGGGACTATCATTAAAAAATAAAGGCTGCAACACACATGTTAATTATCAGCGGCTTTCAAGGTTACCGAGCAAGTGCCTGCGTGGTTTGGTTCACGTAGCTATCAGCGAGTTCGAATCCGCTGTCGGCAGCCCTGAGGATTGTTTACCGTGGTATCCCATTTTTACACCAGGCAAATGCCGAGGCTGTTCCTTTAATTAAGGCCACGGTCGCTTCCCTCCCACTCCTAGCACTTGCCTATATCATCGTCGCCATCAAGACCTATCTGTGTCGGTGCGATGTAAAAGAAAAAAGCCCTCAAGATTTAGAATTTGACTGGTGTAAATACAGACATATTTAAATTACTATCAAAAATGTTTCCGGAGTGGAAAGAACTAAGAATTACGAAAGATAATCGTTTATTTATTTTCTAATGAAAATGAAATCTGGTTTATTTTTTTCAGCAATGAGAGTTATATTTGGTTCCAACGTACTATCTACCATTTTTACTGCGACGCTTATGCCTCTTGCAGCGGCTGTGGCGAACTTCCGGTTTCTGGCCTAGTAGAGAAAGGGGTAATCACATTAACGAAGTTGTAAAGGAAAGTTACAAGATCTCTTCTCGTGGTTATGAAGGTGTTTAGGGGTTGTAGTAAAGATGTAAAGGAGAGAGCGTATAAGTCTCCGGTAAGACCCCAATTAGAGTATGGTTGCAATGTAACGGACGCACACCAGGAGTACTTGATACGAGAACAGGAAACGATCCAAAGGAAAGCACCACAATTTGTTCTGGGAAGACTCATGAGTAAGGAGTCGGGATGCTCGACTGAGTGGTATGTTCCGCGCTGTCAGTTGAGAGATTGCGTGTAATGACATTCATAGACGAATAAGTTTCAGCGGAGCGTTTAAAAGTAGGAATGATTATAATGTGAAGATAAAGTTGGATTTCTAGAGGATAAATTGGGGCAAATATTCTTTGATTGGAAGAGGAGTAAGGGATTGGAAGAATATGTCAAGGAAAATGTTCGATAAATTTCCTAGTTCTTTGAAAACATTCAAGAAAAAACAACTGATAGGGAATCTGCCACCTGGGTGATAGCCTTAAATACATTTGATTGATTGATTGATTATTTTAGGTGGTAGCTCATTCCAGAGACGTGCGGAGCGCCCACTACTTAAACCATCTAAGTAAATATTCTTCAATATATTTGTGCTCAGATGATCTGGTCCGCTTGATTTTCTTCCAAATTGTAGAAATCGGTCAGTGTGATGCTAACGTTTGTTTCCCCATTTTTAATTGCCATATTATGTGTGAATTTTCTTCAATATTTAATACTGTCCTTTTCTTTTACGACATCTTCACAACGAGCTTGCCTTGACTATCAGACAGATTGATTTGAAGTCTACAACAATAAGCGTTACAGTGTTGTCAGCAATCCCCAAATACGTAACAAAAATCAAAGGATGGAATGACTGGGAGCGTGGATGGAGAACAGCAGCACTGCACCGCCGGTGGGCATTGTTTTTACAATATTATAATTAATTTGTTATTACTCACGTATCTGTCAATTTACTTGAATATAATTGTGTAATTTTACAGAGCTTAAATGTAGATTAATACGGAAGTGTATCCATTGGCACGTAGGATATTTTGAGGTGTATATTGTTTTATCATTGGAGCAAGCTCGTTTTGTTTATATGGAGAACATCTGGATCGGTATATATTAATGTAATATGACAAAGGCTATTGCACTTGTTGTTTAAAAGTGATTCAATGTTTGAGTGATCAACATTGGACGTTACAGCCGATCCTTTTCTCTGAATATGTGATGAAAATACTTCGTTTTATACTACAGTATGTATGTCTTCATAACCGACGTCGTACTAAGCTGTGTTTTAAATGCAGGGTTTGTATATTATTTAAACTGGCCCGTTTGATTTCGCCGTTATATCCAGTACGTCGTTAAAAGCGATGCCGAAATAAACGGTTTCGACTGTACATACCGGGTAATCCACCAGCCCCTTGCGATCCAGTTTTATGCATCCCTTCACATTTACTACAATTCTGAAAGACATCGGCCCCTCTCCTTAAACCGGGGTAATAACCATCATCTCCTTATCCAACCTAGCACCATACCCAATGCAACGATACATACGTTCTTTTACAGGGTCAAATAAACAAATCAGTCCTTGGAAGCTATCAAGTATGCAACATTACATACCAGGCAACTGGCTGTTGAAAACATTGTTATGTGGGATTCGAACCTCCTACCTCGAGCACTGTCGACTCTCACATATCTCCCCGCCCGCTTGCCATGCGAGCTACTGCGACACTTGACCTACGGCGCCCACTTTCCAGCCTATACAGTACCGTGCTCCCGGTCTGTGCGTCCACCTCCTGTTTTAAAATACGTATTCTGGGTATCTGTACTCGTTTTACGGGTTCATTCGAGGTACCCATATTGAATTAATGGTGGTGCTCACGATACCTGCTATCTTTTAGCCCGTAAACACATATCCCATTATATTACGCATGTTTATGGAGAGGGACCGATGTCGTTCAGAATTGTTGTAAATGTGAAGGGATGCATAAAACCAGATTGCAAGGGACTGATGGACCACCCAGTATATACGGGGCCGGCGACAGAGGGGTCGGGGAAGAGGGGCAAAATCCCCAGGGGCCCAGGCCCGCAGGGGACCCGGGACGAAAAAAAGTTACAAATAACATTTAAAGTTATGGCGTTATGAAGTATGACGTTAGCGCTGTTGTTGTTTGGAATGTTATACCAATTTTGTACTATATTTTGAGGGGTAAATGCGAATGAATATACACTAATTTTTCAGCAAAGTGGCAGGTAGGTTACCCCACAAATGTACCACAATGCTTGCTTCGAAAGATACACCAAAAATACACAAACTTTACACCACGATTACGCCGATTTTGAACCATTATTTTTGTGGGGGTAAATACGAAGAAAATTACACAAATTGTGCACTAAAATGACACCAAGGTGATTCTACAAATGACCCAAATCCATAGTGTAACTTTGACGCATTTTTGAAGCAGTTTTGGTTCAACAGTTATGTTAACAATCAAGAACGTTTAAAGAAAAACTTTGATGTATTTTTGGCGCGAACTTGGTGCAGAAATTGTCTGATTAGTGATTAATGTATTCATTTTTGGTGTGACTATGGTGTAAAATGTCACTTCTCTTGCACCAACTTTATTGGTGTATTTAATGTGAATGTGGTGTAATTATGGTACAGTTTCAATGCATTTTTCATTGGTGTTAATCGGTGCACCCATTGTCACTTTTGCGCCAAATCAGCACAACAAATACACAACATTTGCACCGATAAAAATTTCGTACCAATTTGACACCATTATTAAAACCAATTTTTGGTACAAACTCACCGCCAGGGGCTGATAATCAGATAAGCCTTGGTTATAAAATAACCTGCAAGTTCACAGTTCTGGTCTAAATTAAGTGAGGGGAGGGAAAACTTGGGTTTAAGGGCCTGGGCCCCTCAGTTGCCCAGGGGCCCGAGAATCCTGTCAGCAAGCCTGTATATAATTTCTGTGTGTACACCCAACTGTACAAGAATTGTCCGGCAAAGAAATAATATTTAATTATACATTCTTGAAGCGGGAGGATATTCGTAAACTGTGGGATAGCCGGTGGCCGAAGAGATAACATTTGGACCCCTACCACTTGCAAGTTCCAACCTACTTCAAAGAAAAGGATTTTAAAAGAAAGTCATCATTTGCAACGGCCAATTTCTGTGCAGTTGAGTTTACATTGAAATGTTAGGTTTGCAGCCAAGATTCATGATCAGCTAGTTTTGGAAAATAATTATGAAAATAGTAGTTTATCTTAGGCACACCATTTTAAATGAACGGAATGTCTTTGTAAGACCTAACTCGCACCTGCTGAATTGTGTTATATACATTTAAATTACGTATTTAAAGATGTTATTAGCATGAGCATTTGGCAGTGTGTGTAAAATCCTTCACGCAAGCAACTCGATGCTGAAAACATCTTAAGGATATGAGCTACGAATTTTAGATAAATAAAATATAATAAAGTATGGGAATGTATTCTTTATTTATTCCTAAAAATGTCCGCCTCCGTAGCGTAACGGTTAGTGTTATTAGCTGCCGTCCTCGGGGGCCCGGGTTCGATTCCCGGTACTGCCAGAAATTTAAGAATGGCAGGAGGGCTGGTATATGGTTGAAATGGTACATGCAGCTCACCTCCAATGGGGGTGTGCCTGAAAAGAGCTGCACCACCTCAGGATGAGGACACGAGTTTACTTTTTTTTTATTCCTAAAAATTACAATCATTTTCTTAATCATCGTTATCCGGTCGAGTAGATTAACAGTTTGCCTTTTTCTACCACTACGAGCGCTGATGTGAATCAACACAGTTTCAGTTAAGCCCTTATAACTACATTCTGTGGAACATTTTTCAAATCATCAGAAAACGTTTGAGAGTATTGAACCAAGGAAAACTTTACAGAAAAAATTATGTATATGAGTTAATTTGGCTGGGACTTGATCCAAAAGAAAACGAATAAAGAAACAAGCGATTTTAGGCTGTTTTTCAGGAACTGCATTTAGGCCGGAAGTGATTTTCGAATTTTTTTAAAGTTTGATACAGCTATCCAGGATCAATTTGAAACCTTTCCGGGCCCTTTCGCCCTTCAACTTTCGGCACAATTGAGGAAATTGCTTAATTTTACGATTTCGTAGTATGGGGACTATGTTTTCAACATTTTAAAAAATGTGATTTTTCAATTTCACTTTCTTTATTTACACGAAGTTACTTAACATTGACATTTACATGTAATTTTAAACCCATGACTTTTACCTGCTTGCTTTGTATTTCTTCCTCAATTTGTCTCCGAACCGGGGAACAACGCTGCTAGCAAATGAGTCTTTGTTTCTTGTTTTAATGTATTTCTTTTTTATTCTTCTACTTTCGTTATAGGCTAATTTAACTTCTTCTTTTGATATAATTATGTTGTTATTGTTGTGTATATTTTCATTGAGTTTCGTTGCTATTTTATTGTAAGCAGACATTGTCAACAAAATATCTCCAATTGTAACATTCTTATTAATAACAGTATATAATCTTAATAACAATAGATATATATATATATATAGTCAATGTGTAAAAGGCACAGCTGCGCACAATGCGCATAGAGGTCAGTCATCAGTACAAAATTTTACAAGCAATTCCAGACCTATCGCATTGGTTTACCACACAAACAGACGCACGTCAGACTTAGTTCATGGTAGGTCTTTATGCTACACATCGTGTAGTAGAACTCATGGACGGGAACCCTCATCATTAATGCAGCGAGCGCGTAGTTGCGATCAGCGGTATTCAGTAGGAAAGAAGTGAGTCCTCAGATGAAGTTACCTTTACTGTACATCGTTCTGTTTCCAGACCGACTTTGCTGTACAGGAGTGAAAGTGAAATCGTAGTCATAAGATAGAATGAACAGACATGAAGGTAACGAGGATTGTTGCTAGTGCAAACAGGTGTGAACAATGATAGGAGGGTACTCTAATTGAGGAAATGAAGGCTACGGTAGGAATGAACTCGATGGATGAAGCTGTCCATATAAACCAGCTTCAGTGGTTGGGCCATTTGGGGCGAATGGATGAGGATAGGTTATCTAGGAGAGAATAATGGACTGGGAGTCATGGAGGGTAAGAGAAGTAGAGGGAGACCAAGGCGACGATGGTTAGATTCAATTGTTAACGATTTAACTCACGGTAAAGAGTCATCCTTTATCAGGAATATACAACGGCTAACCGATGGATCGACACCCTAAATGGACTCTCCGGATCAGAGTGGAAAGACGCGCTGGAAATGCAATACAACGTGGTTGCTGTACGGACGTAGCCAAGATGGAAGACACTGCAGTGAGCCTGAAACCCTAGCTCATGTTCTTGGTTCATGTCCACGGGAGAACTTGCATAGGAATGTTAGGCACTACAGAATAAGATCTAGAATTGCAGCAGCATTCTCCCAGAAAGGTTACGAGGTACATGAAGAAGTGCCATGTGTTGCTGACGGTGGAAGCAACTGGAGAATAGATATAATCGTAATTGACCGAGAAAAGGACTTGGCATATATTAGATGTGAATTCGACTCCAGTCAGCCAGCAAAGGTAGTAGACGCGGAGGAGCAACCCATCTATGTACCAATCATCAGCTACTTCAAATGATCTTACAACATTTCCTGTAAAAGGGTTATAGGACTTTTCATCGGAGCAAGAGGAACCATATCAAAATTCTTAGTTGTGTTTTTCAATTTTGTGGGCATTCCCAAGAATCTGCACTGTGATTTAACCGTCTTGGCCATTAAAGGCCCTGTCCAAATTGTTAGAAATCACCTCTGTAGCACTGCATACAAGAAGGATTAACTCCCGAAAACTCTTTGAACCGTGTGTTTGGTCTCCTCCCGCCTTAAAGGACTTGGTACCTGTGCTGTGCTCCTAGCGAGCTCATTGAAAATTTACTACCATCATTGTGCGTATTTCTGAATGTCCTAGGCATTGATTGTGTAATAAATGTGTCTCTCCCTGTTCCTCTCTTATGGCTCCATGGACAAGGAATTCTTTCCGTCCTGGGGCGTCCCTCCGTATTTGCATTTCTTTCGTATGTCGATCGTCTGCCATGCTCCCTCGCGTGTACTTACCCCCTCCCGGCTTCTCCGAGAGAGGGGCGTGATGACGTTGGTATCGGGACCTACCCCTCCCGGCGAGCCAGTGTGCCTCGCCGGGCGGTGGTCCGTCTCACTTACCTGCTGCTCTTTGTGGCGAGCACTACTCTTGGGTCGAACCAAGGACCGTGAGAGGGGCATGGGAGGTAAGATCTACTGGCTTGCTATGTGTTGGTAGGATGATGGGAGGAACTAGGAACTTGTACAGATATGTAACGCCATGTATCTGGTTGTAATTGATAAGGAACGGCTTGGTGCCGAGATATTTTGTGAAAGTAACGTAAAGTAACTTAAGGTGTTGTACCTTTCTTGTAACATGAAAGAAAGATTCCAGACTGTTCTGGACGTGTAGTCGGGAAGTATGCGTGTCATTGTGAGTTCACTGATAGAAGAGTTTTCCTTACCTTGTAACTGGGGAGCTGTATATACGATGTAGCGCTGTAGTGATTAGTAAGACCTTTTGGTACCAAGGTGCGCAGCTTACGTTATGTTAAACCTTTTATTAGAGGAGTGGAATTCCTCTTATATTTTACAAGGATGAGAAATGGAAACGGGTTAAAACCCTTCTTTAGTTATGTTATGTTGATTTTCGTGCGCTTCCGAATTGGTTTGTTTTACATTGTCTATGAATAAAGTTGTTGTCAAGCTGTTTGAATTGGGACTTGACATTATCCTCTGGGTTGGACCTTACATTATATCCAGATCCCTGGCCCGTTCTCCTTTGGGTCATCCTGCCGGGGGTTCGGCACAGTGGTGGCAGCCAGGAGCGTGGTTCGATCTGGATTTCCTTTTTTTTTTTTCATTTACTTGCGAAATTTGGCTCCCAGAGCTCTCTCGTCTCGGTGCTTGTAATTTTGCCTTGTGTGTTGTATCATTTACACGATGTCTGCTCGCGACATTATTTATCCGGGAGCTTTGCGGAAGGAGGAATTGCTGTATGAGTTAGCAATACGTAATTTGGAATCGAAAGGGACAGTTAAGGCCGATGAACTCTTGTTGAGGAACAATTTACATCGGAATGTCTCAGCGCCCTGTTATACCGAAAGCGAGGTCACGAGTTCGGTATCCCTTATTGAGACTAACCTCTCTGATATCGCCTCAGTGATGGATTTTCTGGAGAGCGACGTCGCTTCGCCCCATCAACTTAAGAGAGTGCAGGGTCGTTTGATGCATTATGTTCATCGTGTAGGTGATTTGCTGTCATTAGAATTAAAGGAGGAGGTGTTAAATCAGGTTCAGGATTTACAGGTCAAATCTTCTACGCTTTTAGAGACAGTTGAGACTTGGCTAGCTGACCCGTGCATCAAGACTAAGCCAGTGTTACCTTCCACTGCGGCGGTGGTAGGCGAGTTAAACCAACCCACTCCTGACCTTGGGCCTGACGGGCAGCGACCTTCCCTCGAGCCGCATTTCTCATCTTTAGAGCGTTCTTCAAAACAGACTACGAGGCAACAGCCACCTTTGTCGCCGCAGGTTTCACCATTTTCGAGTATTCCTCACCCATTGAATAACGTGCTGAAGGACAGCCCGCGCTACTCAGTGAATTCGGCGAGTGATGTGGTTGCATTTCTTCGTTTTCTTGTCGAATTCTTGGATCACGCTCAAGTATTTGGGTTGACGCATGCACAAATTTTACAGGTGATCTATCCGCATACTGTTGGAGTTCTTTCTGATAAGATTGTTAATGCTATATCGGAACAATTATCGTTGCATCAGTTTCATGCCCATATACTAACTCACTTTATCCCCGCTAGGGCTCTTAATTCTTTGGTGCAACAATTCTACTTTCGTGTGCAACGTTTAAATGAGACCTTATCAGAATTTATTTCTGACATTAAATCTTATGCCAGGGTATTCGCACTTGATTATACGGAGGAGCAGGTGGTTTCGACTATCGTGGAAGGGATTACTCCGTCGTATCGTTCTTGCTTGTGTTTTGTGTCTCAGCCTCGTAACTTTGCCGAGTTGGAAGCTATGGTCGTCTCGGCGGAGGGCATTCGACATGCCGACTCGCTTCGCGATCCTGGTCTTTCTTCTGGCCGGGGTGTATCTGAGCGTGCTGTTACTCGTAAACCCGCCCCGTTAAAAATATGTTTTGGCTGCGGCGCGTCTGATCATCTCCGTAATAAGTGCCCTTCTCGATCTCTTCAGGCACAAGGGCCTAGCCGTGGTTCGAGTACCGAGGGGCCGCCTAGGGTTTCGAAGGTTGTATGTTTTCGCTGTGGGACCCCGGGTCATGTAGCGAGGGATTGCACGAAAGGGCCGAAAGGTATCTGACTAGACCGGAAAAAGGCCAGGGACAGGCTCATTAATTCGCCGTCGCCTAGTCAAAATCATCGTACGACTCCAGGTGAACGTTTGTCATCCTGTCCTGCCGAATGTTTGCAGATAACGACCGAGAATAAGGGGGTAGCTCCATTTGTCAAGGCCGAGATTAATAATGAGCCAGTGACGGCACTCTTAGATACTGGAAGTGTTGTTTCCTTTGTAAGCGAGAAGTGGTTTGGTCTGCATAAATCTGTGTGTAAATTTCCCGTCGTCCACCCGGTTTCCTTTTCCTGTGTGGCTGCTAATTCTTCTAGAGTTGAAGTCTTCGGAGTTGTGAAGTGTAAGATTCGTGTTGCTAATTTTTCGTGGAAATTTCCGTTGTATGTGGCCAAAGATTTACCGTGTCCTGTAATCTTTGGATCTGATTTTTTCGCTTACTCAGGCTTGGTTTTGGATATACAGGAAGGGTCCTGCTGGTTCAAATTTTGTCGTGATGTTCGGATTCCTGTATTGCGGTCTAACTCGAGTTCTTCTTTTGCCGTGGTGCCCTCTGAGGACGAAAAGGGCTCCGATCTTAGCCATTTGCCCGAGGATCAGGCCAAGAGCATTAGGGAGTTGTGTGATGCCTTTCCCGAGGTTCTGACGGAAAAATTGGGGATGACTAACTTGTTGGAGTACAAGATAGAGGTCTCAGATTCTATTCCTGTTAGGAGTCCGCCCTATCGTCTTTCTCCCCCAAAAATGCGAGCATTGAAGGAGATCATCGATAACATGTTGCAGGAGGGAATAATTCGGCCTTCCACGTCCGCTTACTCCTCACCCATATTTCTCGTGCCTAAGCCTCAGGGAGGTTACCGTCCAGTTTTGGATTATAGGTCATTGAATAAGAAGGTGATATTGCAATCTGTTCCGCTCCCAGACTTGCATTCCTGTTTTTCGTGGTTCAGAAAGGCTAGGTATTTTACCGTCCTGGATTTAAACCAGGCATATTATCAAATCCCTTTGGCAGAGGAGTCCCGTCATTTGACAGCCTTCGCAACCGACTGGAACCTCTACGAATTTTGTCGATTGCCCTTTGGCATTTCCACTGGCGCTGCGGTGCTTAGTAGGCTTCTAGATCAGTTGTTTTCGGATATTAAATTCAGTTATCTTTATCATTACCTCGACGATGTCGTCATCTATTCGGAAACCTTTGAGGAGCACCTTGACCACCTGCGCGAAGTGTTGTCTAGACTGCGTAACGCTGGCCTGACGGTTAAATTGTCGAAGGTTTCCTTTGCAAAGCCGCAGATGTCCTTTTTAGGCCATATAGTGTCATCTAATGGAGTTTCAGTCGACCAGTCTCGCACCCGGGCCATTGATGAGTTCAGACCCCCACAGGACGTTAAAGGCGTCGCCCGCTTCATCGGGATGGTAAACTTCTTCCGTAAGTTTATCCCTAACCTTGCTAAGCGTGCTGGGCCTCTTAACGCCCTCCGGCGTAAAGGGGTGAAGTTTGAATGGGGTACTTCACAACAAGCAGCCTTCGAGGATCTGAAGTTGGCTATAACTAATGCTCCCATACTTGCGATGCCCGATTTTTCCAAAACCTTCATTGTTCAGACCGATGCTTCAGCCTCGGCGGTTGCAGCTGTCTTAATGCAGGAATCCGACCTGGGCCGGCGACCTGTTGCTTACGCTTCCAGGACCTTGACTCCTCTTGAAAGTAAATATTCAGTCTATGAGTTAGAGGGTTTGGCTGTGTTGTTTGCCCTAGAGAGGTTTCGAATGTATTTAGAACATGTAAAATTCGAGCTTGAAACCGATAACCAAGCGTTGAGCTGGGTCCTGGGTAAACCTAGGAAAACGGGCCGTCTAGCTCGGTGGGCCATAAGAATATCGGCGTTTCAGTTCGATGTACGGCACATTCGAGGCTCGGACAATGTTGTGGCCGATTCGCTTAGCCGCATGTTCACTGGTCAGCCTATTCAGGATGATGACTCTTCTGACCCTGAGGTCCTAACTTCTTTACCCCTGGCTGGAGCGATCTTGACTGATGCCCCGTTGTTATACCATGATCTTGCAAAATTCCAAGTGGAAGATCCTATCTTAGGGCCTATTGTCCAGCAGTTGAAAGAAGGCAAGATTGTTAACCCATATGTGTTAAGAAATGGTGTCCTTTGCTGTCCCTCCCGCTCTGATCACAAGATGAAAGTTGTTGTTCCATCGGTATTAGTACCTATGATATTTAAATATTTCCATGAAACTCCTTTGGCTGGTCATCTGGGAGTGTTTAAGACCAGGGAGAAAATTCGCGAAACCTTTATTTGGAAGGGGCTGGATGCTGAAGTCCGTGAGATGGTCAAAGCGTGTAAGATTTGTAGGATGAGCAAGCCTGCCCTTAATACTCGGGTCGGCCTGTTGTCTTCTACCCAGGCTACGCGACCCATGCAACGTCTATTTATAGATTATGTGGGACCCCTCCCCAAGTCAAGGACGGATGGCAATAGATTTATATTTGTTTGTGTCGACGGCTTCACTCGTTTTTCTTGGTTTTTTCCGACGAGGTTAGCCACGGCAGAGTCCACCATAAGGTGTTTAAAAACCATATTTTCTTCTTTTGGTCCGAGCCAGTACTTGGTGTCCGATAATGCGAGGGCGTTCACGTCGAATTTGTTCAGAAAGTTTTGCTTTAGCCTGTCCATTACGCATGTGACAACGTCCCCGTACCACCCCCAACCCTCTTATGCAGAGAGAGTCAACCGCAATTTGCGGGCCGCTCTCATCGCCTTCCATCATGACGATGTTTTGAGATGGGACACTTCGTTGCCATGGCTGGCTTTCGCATTTAATTCTGCTGTACATGAAGCGCATCAGTTTTCTCCTGTGTCTCTTATGTTCTCCTTCGTTCCCAACTCTCCACTCAGTAATCTCTGGAACATTGATGAACTGTTACCAGAGAGGATTGACCCCCTTAACATCAGGGCAATTTGGAAAAAGGCTAAGGAAAACCTCAAGGTGTCCTATGAGAAGAAGAGAGAACGTTACAATGAGGGGCGCCGACCGACCGATCTCGCTGTAGGAGATAATGTTTTTGGTTAAGAATTTCGTGCCTTCCGGGAAGCTCGCTCCTAGATTCCGAGGACCGTATGAAATTATTGATTTCTTAACGCCGGTCACCTTGTTGGTAAAGGATCCGGAGACGGAGAGAGTCTTCCGAGTTCATCTTTCGCAAGTAAAGCCTGCTTAGCGTTTCAGCTACGGGTACCTTGGTTTCATGTGGTGTGAAGCTTTAACCTGGTTATCCGGAGAGTTTTGACTCATTTCCATTCTTGTCGGAGATATGCTCTTCCCTTAGTTAGTTTAAGTTTGTTCTTCCCTTTTTAAGAAAAACAAATCTGGATGTATTATTTATTTATTATGAATGATTTAATGTGAGTCCTCCCGGAGTCCTATCGCACCCGTACTGCTCCCATGCCCCCCGGTCCGGTCCCCTACACTGCATTGGCCCCCTGTACCCTGTACCGGTGGATGGATATCTTTCGACATCTTTGCTGGCCTTCTGCTTTATTTTACAGTGGACTGGAGTATCCACCTACGCCCACTGCTCCATGAGAAGGGCCCCTCGTGGCTGCGATTCCTGGCGATCATTGACTCCAGCCGCCGTGTCTTACGGCTACCGAGTTCAGAAGGATTGGGATTTCCAGCGTCTGAGTTGCCTAAGGAGGCTCCGAGACGGTCCGCTACTGTGGCCGTTGTCCTGCATGCATGCCGCTCAAGGTTTGGTTGGGTTGTATCCCAGCTATGATGGTTGCCGGCCCTGATGGCCCACCTTTCCCCTGGCGATTGCTGGGGACATCTTCATTGAACTGAATGTTGCCATATCCCGGGATATACTTGTCAAAGACTCGCTACTTCATTGTGGTGTACAGTAAGAAACTAAATTTTGATACAGCAAGAATGTAAAGTCAGGGATAGGCTTGGCAAAGACTCGCTACTTCATTATGGTGTATAGTAAGAAAGTAATGTCAGTGCTAATCTTGGCAAGAACTCGCTTAATGTACAGCAAGAATGTAAATTCAGAGATAATCTTGGACTCACTACGTCATTTTGGTAACCAGCAAGAGTATTAGGTTTATATATATATATTATCTGGGCAAAGACTTGTTTCTTCATTTTTATGTGCAGCAAGATGTTACTTTTGTATATAGTTATTTATTGTAAAGCAAGAACACTATTGTATATCCAGCAAGTATTCAAGATAATGAACTTTATGCGGCTGATCTTTATGGTCAACCCTGGGTTGGTGTTTTGGGGGGGAGGTCTGAACCGTGTGTTTGGTCTCCTCCCGCCTTAAAGGACTTGGTACCTGTGCTGTGCTCCTAGCGAGCTCATTGAAAATTTACTACCATCATTGTGCGTATTTCTGAATGTCCTCGGCATTGATTGTGTAATAAATGTGTCTCTCCCTGTTCCTCTCTTATGGCTCCATGGACAAGGAATTCTTTCCGTCCTGGGGCGTCCCTCCGTATTTGCATTTCTTTCGTATGTCGATCGTCTGCCATGCTCCCTCGCGTGTACTTACCCCCTCCCGGCTTCTCCGAGAGAGGGGCGTGATGACGTTGGTATCGGGACCTACCCCTCCCGGCGAGCCAGTGTGCCTCGCCGGGCGGTGGTCCGTCTCACTTACCTGCTGCTCTTTGTGGCGAGCACTACTCTTGGGTCGAACCAAGGCCCGTGAGAGGGGCATGGGAGGTAAGATCTACTGGCTTGCTATGTGTTGGTAGGATGATGGGAGGAACTAGGAACTTGTACAGATATGTAACGCCATGTATCTGGTTGTAATTGATAAGGAACGGCTTGGTGCCGAGATATTTTGTGAAAGTAACGTAAAGTAACTTAAGGTGTTGTACCTTTCTTGTAACATGAAAGAAAGATTCCAGACTGTTCTGGACGTGTAGTCGGGAAGTATGCGTGTCATTGTGAGTTCACTGATAGAAGAGTTTTCCTTACCTTGTAACTGGGGAGCTGTATATACGATGTAGCGCTGTAGTGATTAGTAAGACCTTTTGGTACCAAGGTGCGCAGCTTACGTTATGTTAAACCTTTTATTAGAGGAGTGGAATTCCTCTTATATTTTACAAGGATGAGAAATGGAAACGGGTTAAAACCCTTCTTTAGTTATGTTATGTTGATTTTCGTGCGCTTCCGAATTGGTTTGTTTTACATTGTCTATGAATAAAGTTGTTGTCAAGCTGTTTGAATTGGGACTTGACATTATCCTCTGGGTTGGACCTTACATTATATCCAGATCCCTGGCCCGTTCTCCTTTGGGTCATCCTGCCGGGGGTTCGGCACACTCTTCATGGTTAAACATACATTCAGTATTTAAGTGTTATAGTATGTTTTGTCAGATTTAGGCAGTATGTTTTGTCAGATTTAGGCAGCCTGTCATTGTAGGAAGTCCAAGTAAATAAACTAGGCCACAGAGATAGTTGCAAGTAGAGGATTGTGGAGGCAGTTAATTCACAGATACTTGCAGGCTGAACACCGGAAGTCTATAATGATGATCAATGTATTGTAATAATATTTGCTTAAATACTTTCGTTCTGATACATTCATAGTCTCTAGTCGGTCTTAACCAGCGCACCTAATCGTGCATTTGACGGTGGTCTGAAGACTTTTCACCAAGTGACGACACCATGTGCTCTGGAATGATTGTCAAATTTGGATATTTCCATTTGATTATTTGTAAACTTGTGTGCACTTGTACAACCATACGATATAGTGACATAGACTTGATGCAAAATGTTCCAGAATTTACTTGAATGATATGCCTAAGTATAATTGATATTCTATCAGAGAAAAGTAAAGCTCTGAGTCTTTGTGAATGACGGGAGTTCAAGCTCATCTTGTATGCAAGGAATGACTTAAGTTATTCGAATCTGGTGCGACAGAGTCCCAGCTCAGCTTTCATGACGTCACCAGCACAAAACTTCCGGGATAGTCAACTCAAAGACTGGCGAGGAGAATGGATCTTTAAAATGTCTTTATCGCCCATGGTCTGCAATAGTGGCTTAACTCAAAAAATCAAGTTCTGAGAGAAATGAGTACAAAATTTCCCTTAGCAATGAAATGTAGAAATCATGCTATTAATGGAATAAAGTGCAAGCGGTACTAAATGGCTCGATAGGAATTCAGTTAATAAAAATGTTACTTAAAACTTGCTCCTTCGTTCCCCTTGTCGAGCCCTGGCGTAGATGTTTTGAGACATGTCACTGTTGCTGCAATGCTTTTTTATATATTATTTTGGACTGTCTTGGGAGTTTGTGGCTGATAATAATGAAATAAATGTACGGACAATGCTAGAGAATGCAATAACTCCGATTTCGTTCTATTTTTTTAGTTGCAGCCCACGAGTGATATGAGGAGCATTTTTGTGTTATAAACCAGAACGTGTGCTGTCCGACTTATTGGCTGAATGGTTAGCGTTGAGGCCTTCGGTTCAGAGGGTCCCGGTTTCGATTCCCGGCCGGGTCGGGGATTTTAAGCGCCTTTGATTAATTCTTCTGGCCCGGGGACTGGGTGTTTGTGTTTGTCCCCCAACACTTTCCTCTTCATATTAAGACAACACACTACACCACCAACCGCCACAAGAACACGCAATAGTGATTACATCCCTCCATATAGGGTTGGCGTCAGGAAAGGCTTCCGGCCGTAAAACAGGGCCAAATCCACAGATCGCACCCGCGACCCCACAGGTGTGGCAAAAGCGATAGAAAAAGAATAATAATAAACCAGAACGTGTGATATTTGATGCATAGGAATGTTTAATGAGAACTGTCCGAGGCGGCGACAAATCAGTGATTATGGATTTTATCTGCAATAAACGCGACAGGATTGTATGGAAGTGAAACATGGACGAAAACTAGCCCGTAAAGAAAGAGAAAAGAAGCTCTAGATATGTAGTGGTACAGAAGAATGCTGTAGGTAAGATAGGTAGATCGAAAAACGAATGAAGAGATACTGAATCGAATTGGTGAGAGGAGATCGATTTGGTGAAATTTGACCACAAGAAGAGATGGAATGTTAAGACACCCAGGACTTGTTCAGTTGGTTTTTGAGGGAAGTGTAGGTGGTAAGAACAGCAGGGATAGACCAAGGTATGAATATGACAAACAGATTAGAGTGATGTAGGATGTAGTGGTGACGTAGAAATGAAAAGGTCAGCACAGGGCAGGGTGGCATGGAGGACTGCATCAATCCAGTCTGTGGACTGATGGCCCAGTCATCTTCATCACCTTTCACTCCTCGACAGGCCTCCATAGCCTGTACAGATGTGATTAGCTTTAAACTAGCTGTTTTATCCGTCATTGACGGGTTCAGTTTCGTACCTTTGAAGATGTAATACCATTTACCGGAGATTTATCGCAGCAGAAGAGACAGAGCGCACCTCAACATCAGTCAAACACCACTGACATGCATTTAGGGCTATCACGTAGGTGGCGGATTCCTTTTTTTTTTTTTTTTTTTAAATTTTTTTTTATTTTTTATTTACTTATCTTAAATGATTTCAAAGAAGTTGGAAATGTATTGAAGATCTTCCTGGGCAAATCATTCCAGAACTTACAGTAATTCCTCTTATATTTTTATTGAACGAATCAACGACTTATTACGGGTTGCCACAATTGACAAAATACAGCGCATCAGGATACAGAAAGCTTTGTCTTGTAGAAATAATGCTGTAGAATGGTTTTTAAATTATGGAGATCCGAACATGTGAGATCTCAGAATGTTTACAGATCCATATATGATGGTGGTAACTATGCTTTCGATTGTGTTCATAGGCAACTCGAACTTTTTCAGAATTCCATGAACAAGACAGGTATAGTGCCACGAGTCCCAACCATTAGGCCGTTCATCTCTATTTCATTCAGCTGGTACGAGGGCTATACCGAAATACTTTAGCAGAGTGTGAGGAAAAAAATATTTGCAAAACAACAATTACAACATTTCAAACTACTCTCCATTAGCACTTATACATTTTTCCATTCTCTTAAACCACTTAGAAAAGTCTCAGTCTAAGCTTCTTTCCGGTTGTCACTTAGTACACTCTCGTACGCTGCAATGGCCTCCTCATCTGACGGAAGTCCGACTCGTTGGCCGAATGGTCAGCGTACTGGCATTCGGTTCAGAGGGTCCCGGGTTCGATTCCCGGCCGCGTCGGGGATTTTAACCTTCACTGATTAATTCCAATGGCCCTGGGGCTGGGTGTTTGTGCTGTCCCCAACATCCCTGCAACTCACACACCACACATAACACTATCTTCCACCACAATAACACGCAGTTACCTACACATGGCAGATGCCGCCCACCCTCATCGGAGGGTCTGCCTTACAAGGGCTGCACTCGGCTAGTAATAGCCACACGAAATTATTATTATTATTATTATTATTATTATTATTATTATTATTATTATTATTATTATTATTATTATTATTATCTGACGGAAACCTCTGCCCACAGTTTTTTCCTTGATCTTAGAGAACAAAAAAAGTCACACTGGATCAGGTCAGATGAATAGGCGGGATGAGGTACACTCGCACTTTTCCCTTTCCAAAAATTCCATTGTTCTGGCAGACCTGTGCATAGATGCATTGTCGTGATGCAGCAGAAGGTGTCCACTCTTGGACTTCGGGTGCTGTGACCTCCACGTGGCGAGGACATTGGGAAGACAATGATTCACGTACCATTCAGCATTGACTGTACGACGTGTTCCAAGGTCACAGAGGTGAGATGTCCCATTTTCGTAAAAAAAAAATGCAGTTGCCACCATGTTCTTTCCAGAGTTCTGACTTCGTCGAACTTTTGTGGGTGGTTCCTCCCCTGAAAATAACCACGTTGAAGACTGTCCTTCGTTTTAGGGTCATAATTGTAGACCTGTGTTTCATCACCCGCCGTGACGGTATTGTAGGTGGTTTTGGGAATGCCTCCTATTGAATTTTTCTAGCATGAAACGACGCCAGTCCACTCTCGTCTCCTTTTGGCTTTCTGACAGGGAATATGGCACTCAAAGGGCACATCTCTTGGTAAGGCCAAAATAATTGTGAACGATGGTCCGCACTGCTGTAGGGACCTTTCAATGTCACAAAATGTAAGATGTGGATCTTCTTTGATCATTTTCCTCAAAGCATCAATGTTTTCCTGAGTCACAACTGTTGCTAGGCGACCGGGATGAGGTTCATCTTCAATTGACTGCCGACCTCTTGAAAACTCGCGAAACCAATTTCCAACTGTGTCGCTTGAAGGGAAATCCTCGCCAAAAACACGCAGCAAAGAAGAATGGCATTCTTCGGCACTTAAATTATTTTTATAATCATAAAAAATCATTGCGCGAAAATCGCAGCGCGACAGATCCACCTTGCACCGTGTGTGATTCAGCACTGCCTGTGCTTTCTTCCCACGCTGTAGAGGAACAACCCACCGCTGGGAGGGGTTGCACGCGCATGTTCCAAGGTCGAGAAATATCTGTCTTTCAAATGAAAAGAATCCCATTGTCCTCAGAATTACGGTTTACAAGCTATTAAAATCTTTCGGCACAGCTTTCGTACTTGTTTTTGTTGAACGGTGTGGTGGGCGCGTTAATGTTCTGCTTCTCGAGGTGGGCTTCCGTATGCTGGCCGACAAAGTGCTCGAATCAGATGGTCGGATCGATAATGAAGCATTCCTTGTTTTTATTTTTAAAGGAAATTATGTCAGTTCGTTTTGTACTGCCCGCCGTAGACAAACCACGGACTTCTTCATGTACACGGAAGTTTTTACTGCAAAGTTCTTCCGCAATCAATGATCTTGTCTTGTGGTGACGTGAGTTCCTCAGTGCTTCGCCCTAGAGTCAAGAAGCTAGAACGTGAGCCAGTGTTTCTTTCTCTCTGGCGCATCTGCAACGAGAGGTTTCCATCCTGATTTCAGGCCGGAACAGTTCGTACTGCAGAAACATTTGATGTTATCTTCATTGACTCCCGCTGTTCGCGACAAAAAGCTCTTTGGTGATGCCTAATCCAGTTGTTCGCTGGAGTGTACTCCTTATGGAGCTCTACACCGATCCCCTTCTGAGGCAAAGAACACAGAATTGTCATTTCACGGCTTCTTAACTTTTGACGGAAATGTTTTGGCCCAGTTTATCCTCTTGAATTCGAACTTTATCTTCATAAATCTTTCCTACTACTCAAGCGTCCTTGCCTACTAATGTTATCCACAATCTCTCCACCGACAGCTCGGAACGTACCGCTTAGTCGAGCAGCTGGTCTCCTTAATCCCAAGTCTTCCCAGCAACATTTTCGTTACACAACTCTTTTGTCGGAAATCACCCAGAACAACTCGTGCTGCTTTTCTTTGGATCTCTCTACTTCCTCTACCCTCCTTGGGGAAAACTGAACAAGAGTCAAGAATGTAGGTCCAGTAATACGTTTTCGCGAAGTGTTGATGTCTAAAGACACCATTGCACCCACTCGGAGGTGAGACTACACAAGTGTACAACGTGCAGTAATAAGTTTTATCGAAACAAAGTATGAAAGGGCCACTCGGAGATGAGACTATACAGGTCTACAACATAGATCCTCTTAAGGGCCCCCGTCCACCGGAACCATAATCTACAATGATCAGCTAGAACATTATGACCACCTAACTATAGTTCTGTTTTTATGAGTTTCGACTGCACAGTTGTCAGACGGTGGTGCCAAATTGCTACGAATACAAACTGCTGATTTACGATACACAACACGAACGGGAATGTATATTAGTCCATAATCAATTATTCTTTGTAGCAACATACATAATTCACATAAGATGAACAATAATATACAACACGTTTACGAACAGGTAAAACGTGAGAAAATTAAATTAAATTTCTACTCACCATGTAGAAGACCTCGCGTTGATGTTAGATTCAGTTTCCCCTAAGGAAGGTAATAATCCTACAAAGAGAACACACCACTCATTTCTGAGTCACTATCGGCATTGTCATCGTTTGTTGAGGTTTCACTTTCGCCTGACTCCTAAGAGATAATACAGTCTTCAAAATAATCGTCTGTGAGACTTTCTTTCTACCAAGCTTTAATCATCTCGGATTTCGTGTGTCTCACAACGTTGCTCCAGTCCTCCGCAATTATACGGCCTACGGCTTCGAAAATAAGTCTTTCAACTTCCGAAACTGTGAAGAGTCTGTTATTCTCAGCTACATAATCCTTCACTTGGACCCAAATCAGTTCTATCGCATTAAAATGGCAATGGTATGGTGGAAGGCGAACTACTTTATGCCCATGCCTCTTGGATATTTCATCCACCACTTAAACTGGGCACTGGGGCTTGTTTTGTTTTACAAGATGCATGAGATCACCCTTCCTCATGTCATCGCGAACTGAAATATTATGCTCCTTCAACCACTTAATCAGCTCATTCTTTCTAGCCGCCATTGTTGGTGCTTTGTCAAGAATGACGAAGTGGTAGGGGGCACTGTCCATGATGAAAAAGAATGGAATGGCGTATGGCTTTTAGTGCCGGGAGATCCCAGGACGGGTTCGGCTCGCCAGGTACAGGTCTTTTGATTTGACGCTCGTAGGCGACCTGCGCGTCGTGATGAGGATGAAATGATGATGAAGACAACACATACACCCAGCCCCCGCGCCAGGGAAATTAACCAATGATGGTTAAAATTCCCGACCCTGCTGGGAATCGAACCCGGGACCCCTGTGACTAAAGGCCAGCACGCTAACCATTTAGCCATGGAGCCTTTGTCCATGATTATAATGCTCTTTTCAAGCAAGTTGCTCAGCAGGCTTTCCTCAAACCGTTTCTGGAATGTGCCACTATTCATTTCTTTGTGGTAATCTCCGGTTTTCTTAGATCGGAACGCATGCAAGCAATTTGGCACAAAACATTGCGAAGTACCGGCGTGAATCACTGTGACTCTGCCCCCCTTCCCAACAGGTACTGGCATAGTGCCTTCTACTGAATCATCTGTCCAGCCTTTACTCTAGGAATGAGAAGCGTTAACCCAAGTTTCGACTAACCATACAATAGAATCAAAACTCTCGTCAATAATCTCTCTCAGAAATCTACACCGCCACATCACGATATCGCTTCTCTCTAACAGCACTCTTCGCCCCTTAAACTTGTACCTAAAACCCAGATTTTGACTACTTTTCTAAGAGAAGATTTGCTCCCACTAAAAAAATTCTCTGCTTTCAAGAGAACGACGCAATTTCTCAAGAGTAGGATATTCTTTCCTACGGTAATAAGCGTAACTATGCCGACGAAATGCATCTTGTTGAAAAGAGTAATTCCTTTACCGATTTAGGCTTCTTCCTATTCTTCCCTGGAGTTTCAAGTTTGGACGGCCCCGCTGTTTGGTCCTCGGCAGAGTACTTCTCCTTCCCTATGCTTATAACTGTGCTCCTGTTGATTTTGGTCGCGATTTTGTCTGAACTGCTTTCGCTTCTCGAAATACTCCCTAACATTGCAAACAATTTCCCAGGTCTGGCTCCTTAGTGGAGTACCGCGTCCCAAGGGCTTTCTTCTCTTGGGAGCTTCATCCTTTGACGTCAATCAATAAATCAATCAATCAGTCAATCAATAATCAATACTGATCTGCATTTAGGGCAGTCGCCCACGTGGCAGATTCCCTATCTGTTGTTTTCCTAGCCTTTTCTTAAATGATTTCAATGACACTGGAAATTTATTGAACATCTCCCTTGGTAAGTTATTCCAGTCCCTAACTCCCCTTCCTATAAACGAATATTTGCCCCAATTTGTCCTCTTGTATTCCAAATTTATCTTCATATTGTGATCTTTCCTACTTTTAAAGACGCCACTCAAACTTATTAGTCTACTAATGTCATTCCACGCCATTTCTCCGCTGACAGCTCGGAACATACCACTTAGTCGAGCAGCTCGTCTCCTTTCTCCTAGTTCTTCCCAGCCCAAACTTTGCAACGTTTTTGTAACACTACTCTTTTGTCGGAAATCACCCAGAACAAATCGATCGAGCTGCTTTTCTTTGGATTTTTTCCAGTTCTTGAATCAAGTAATCCTGGTGAGGGTCCCATACACTGGAACAATACTCTACTTGGGGTCTTACCAGAGACTTATAAGCCCTCTCCTTTACATCCTTACTACAACCCATAAACACCCTCATAACCAGGTGCAGAGATCTGTATCCTTTGTTTACAATCCCATTTATGTGATTACCCCAATGAAGATCTTTCCTTATATTAACACCTAGATACTTACAATGATCCCCAAAAGGAACTTTCACCCCATCAACGCAGTAATTAAAACTCACAGGACTTTTCCTATTTGTGAAACTCACAACCTGACTTTTAACCCCGTTTATCATCATACCATTGCCTACTGTCCATCTCACAACATTATCGAGGTCATTTTGCAGTTGCTCACAATCTTGTAACTAATAGAGAATAACATCATCCGCAAAAAGCCTTGCCTTCGATTCCACTCCTTTACTCATGTCTGTCTGTTAGGTCATCAGCCCAGAGGCTGGTTGGATCCTCAAATAGCACCACCAAAGGTTATGCGGTTATAAGGAAACCGCAAAAACCAATGGCAGCACCAAAATGAGGCATACTAGGCAAGACGAGGAGTGAGGTAGTTTGCCATTGCTTTCCTCGCTGGGTCAGAATGTGCTATTGCAGCACGACTGACCCTATGAGCAACACCTGTCATAACACTCAGATGCACTAGTCGTGCTCTGAATGTCATTACTCAGCACCACCCATACCCCAGCAGCTTCCATATTGTCACAGCCATGGATCCTTTACTCATATCATTTATATACAGGGTGGCCCACTTAAACGTTTCACCGCAGATATATCTGGAACAACAACATATATTGAAGAATGACTTTCACAGGCATGAAGGCAGGGAAGGGGCTAATTAAAGTAAATACTATGAGCCAGTCAATAACGTAGGAAAATAGTATTTTCAACATCAACTTACGTTTTTTAAATGGATACCCTGTATTATTTCGTGCGCATTCGTTAACATGAAAAATCACATAAGTAATGGCGTTTGTTTTATCGCAATAGGTCAATTACATCCCGAGATATAGCAACGTGAAGTTGACGCTTGAGATAAACGAAACGCGCAGCAGACATCCCGAGAGTCAAGCGCGAAACTCACGGTCCTCTTACTTGCGATATGATTGCCGTACTACGATGCGACAAGCGCTGTACTTATGCTATTTGCACTGTTATCAAGAGGGATGAAATCAAGAGAAGGGTTTCCTGCCACAGCAAAAGGATATGTAAATAACGGTTTCTCTCTTGCGTGTTTTATTTATCTACACAGTACATTGCAGTACTCTGTACTGTACTACTTCAGAATGTACATAATTCGTACAGCAAAGTTACTGTAACGAAATTCTCTTATTTTCATCCCTCTTGATAGCAGTACAAATAGCATTAAGTATAGCGCCTGTCGTATTGTAGTACGGCAATCATATCGCGAGTAAGAGGACCGTAAGATTCGTGCTGGAATCTCGGGATGTGCAACTGCTGCGCGTTTCGTTTATCTCAAGCGTCAATTTCACGTTGCAATATCTCGCGATGTAATTGACCTATTGCGATGAAACAAACGCCATTACTTATGTGATTTTTCATGTTAACGATCGCTTACAAAATAATACAGGGTATCCATTTAAAAAAAACGTAAGTTGATGTTGAAAATACTATTTTCCTACGTTTTAGACTGGCTCATAGTATTTACTTCAATTAGCCCCTTCCCTGCCTTCATGGCCGTGAAAGTCATTTTCCAATATCTCTTGTTGTTCCAGATATATCTGCGGTGAAACGTTTAAGTGGGCCACACTGTATATAAGAAAACATAAAGGTCCAATAATACTGCCTTGAGGAATTCCCCTCTTAATTATTACAGGGTCTGATAAAACTTTGCCTACTCTAATTCTCTGAGATCTATTTTCTAGAAACATATCAACCCATTCAGTCACTCTTTTGTCTAGTCCAATTGCACTTATTTTTGCCAGTAATCTCCCATGATCCACCCTATCAAATGCTTTAGACAGGTCAATCGACGTAGGCGTCGACATGACAGAATATCAATTTACAGTAAACAACAGATCGACAACACTGTTAGCCGGAACTGGAGTCTAACGCGCTCTATCGGAGAGATCGGTTGCCTATGATTGACTGTTGATTAAATCACTTACCCTCCGCCAAAAGGCAGCGCTCAAACGTCAAGTCGAAACTCATAATAACTGGACTATACTATCGGTATAAACACGTCCAGGCGATAGCAGCGTCACCTGACGAGGAATGACTGCTAGTCAGACACACGCATGGTGCATGTAATATCAGTTAGCGCGCTGTGCGTGAGTAGATAGGGTAAAGCGCGCGATCTATGGCCCGGAGGCTCGGCACGAGCATTTCGGAAACTGCACGACATGTCGGGGTTCGAGGAGTGCTGTGGTGAGAGTCTTCAACAAGTGACGAAATCAAGGTGAAACCACGTCCAAACGTCGAGGGGTTGGGCGACCATGCCTCATTACAGACGTCGGATGTCGTAGGCTGGGCAGACTGGTAAACAGTACAGGCGGCGAACTGTGGCTTTAATGCTGGGCAGAGTACAAGTGTGTCTGAACAACACTCCTAAGGATAAACCTCCGCAGTCGACGACCCGTGCATGTGCCAATGTTAACACCTCGTTGTCTGCCTCTGTGGATCAGTGATAGAGTGTCGGCCTCCGGATCCCGAGATAGCGGGTTCAAACCCGGCAGAGGTAGTTGGATTTTCGAAGGGCGGAAAAAAGTCCATTCGACACTCCATGTCATACGATGTTGGCATTTAACATATCTCTGGTTGCACATTTGGTGTTTACCCGACAAAATTAATTAAATCTCAGCCATAGACGCCCAAGAGAGTTTCGGTTTATTCGGTCTGCCATCTTGTGGGCCTAGAGTAAAACGGAACGTCAAAATTGACGAGCAGACAGCCAGATGGCGTTAAATTGAAAAGTCTGCACACGTTAGCTGAGGCCATAAGATTATTATTATTTATCAGCAACTACGACTGAAATAGGCACGTGACCATCGTCACTGGACGTTGGCGCAGTGGCAGAGTGTTGCGTGGTCTGATGAATCCCGATACATTCTTCATCATGTCGGTGCGAGGTTGCGAATCCGTCATCTTCCAGAGGAACAACTCCTTGACACCAGTACTGCGAGACGGAGACAAACTGGCGGCGGCTCAAAGATGCTCTGGGGAGCATTCACGTGGGCACCTATGGGTCCAGTGGAGCTCGTACAAGGCACCATGACTGCCGAAAAATATCGTACACTGGTTGCAGACCACGTACACCCCTGCATGACGATCATGTTTCCAATGGCAGTGGCATTTTTCAACAAGATAATGCGCCATTTCACAAGGCCAGTTGTTCGAGGAACACAGTGGCGAGTTGCAATGATGTGCTGGTCCCCCAACTCGCCAGATCTTAATACGATCGATCACATCTGAGATGTGATTGAACGTGGCGTCAGGCCTCATCGCCTCCCTCCCCAGTATTTACGGGAATTAGGTGACTTGTGTGTGGAGATGTGGTGCCAACTCCCTCCAGCGACCTGCCAAGGCATCATTGTTTCCATGCCCGGACGCGTCGCCGCTGTTATCCGTAACAAAGGTGGACATACCGGCTATTAGGTAGGTGGTCTTAATGTTCTGCCTGATCAGTGGATTTGGGATCTTGCCAGTGACTTATACGCCCTCTCCCTTACATCCTTATTGCAACCCCTAAATACCCTCATTAGCATACGAAGAGATCTAGGGAATATCCTCTCTTTCTCATTTATCATTACTCTCCCCTCATTCTTCTAATGCTCCTTCTTTTACGTGTTTCTTCTCATTTCGATAGACATCTGCAGTATTTAGCTCAAAGCTTGTAACAAACTCTCTGTCGGAAAAGAATGGCAATTATCTGCTCGGTATGAAGAGCAAATTTCCATTACTCTCTCCAGAAGACAAATTAGTACTATTGTCTAACCCCAGTTAGATATCGAACAGGGCAGGGTAGTAGGTATTGCGATGAACAGTGATGAATGTGCCACAAGTGCATATGTTTCCATGGTCCATAGTGTACTTTCACATTATAAAGATGTTGCTCTTATTGTACCTGGCACTAATATTCACTGTGAGGTTTTATATAACACTATGACAACAATAATCCTTGGTTTGGAAAAAATAGGCTTGGAAGTAGTAGCAGTTATTGCAGATAACAGTGCTCTGAACAGGAAAGCAATGTCTCTTCTTAGTGGTCCGCCTGAATTGAAGCATGTTTACTGCCATCCCCACAGACAAGAACAGAAAGCTCTTCTTTATCATAGACACCGTCTACATTTTAAAATATGTTCGAAATAACGGGTTAAATGTAAAGGACCAGCAACTCTATTTCCCAGACATAACTGACTATGAGAAGATGCATGTTGCATGTTTCAGTAGGTTGAAACATCAGCATTCATTAGAAAGAAGAATCTCCTAAAATATGGGTTCTCCCTGACGCTGAAAGCTTTGTATCCAACAAATTTGGAACGCCAAAATGTTTCTTTGGCATTGAACATTTTTAATCATCAACTAGCTATTGCCCTAAAGGAAATGGGACCAAAGAAGAACTTGGAATGCTGGGAAAGTACAGAAAATGTTATAGTAATAATCTGTACGCGGTAGGACATAGTAAATGTCAAAACCCTATGAAAAGGTAAACGTCTCAGGAATCTTTCCAGGAGCTTATAACCATAGTATTATGTCATATTGAGTATTTGGAGAAGTTAGTGCAATGGTTAGATAATTGGAAGTCGAATAATTCATATGCAAGACTTAGTAAAGAGACTCTCTCTACAAAGGGCTTATCAAAAATGGCAAATTGTTGTCTCATTGATAAAGGTCACAGCTTTTTCTTGCCTGGAAAAGTGCAGACAGATAACTTGGAAGCTCGGTTCGGTAATTATCGACAACTTTCAGGTAGTCAGTACAATATATCTCTCAGGCAAATATATGGAGTTGAAAATAAATTGCGACTTCAGTCTGTAATGGAATTGGATGCTGCTATTGCTGATTGTGCAGAAGACCAGGAATGTGACGTTGGCGTATTTGTGGAATGTACAGCAGATGAAAATTATGTGGATGGGATTGAAGAAGAATATTGGCCTCTGTTACATTACATCATTGGATACTGTTCCTATGGTAATAATGAAACGATACAACTCGATTACTGTGAAATTTTTATCTGCAATGAAACAGTTGATAGTGCTGCTGCGAATTCAAGCTTAATAAATGTATATGACAGGGGAGGATTGTGTCATCCACACAGTGATGTGGTACTGTGCACTTCATACTGTTTCATAATTACAAATAAACGATTACAGAAGGATTTCAAAACACAGTTCTTACATCATTCCAGTCAGTTGAATGTGTTGTTACAAGTAACTATGAAATGTTTGCCCTCTGACATTTTTATGGACCGCAAATGCCCCAGTCATACGACAGATCTCAGTCAACGGAACATTCTTCATACAGCTAGCAGTATATTGATTAATAATTTTGTAAAGGACTTCAATGATGATGTAAATCTGAAACTCTCGCCCAGCATAAAAAAAGAAAACTAATGCAGTAAATTATAGTGTTTAGTGCTGATTAGGGCATTCATTTTGTAAATAGAGCACAGGCTGCTTTTAGTGTAAGAACTATGGCTAAACTTAAAAGCAGACAACTAGTTTGTAAATAAATTATCTGATATGTTTCTGTAAATGCTCTAGCAACCGTCAGTAATTGGTATTTTAAACTTCTACATCGATGTCTATGTTATGTACTGGATTTGATTCGTTGATAACGTAATTATAGTATCATTGAGTGTGCATGCCAGTTTTTAGTTGGTGTGTTTTAATTTGTTCCTGTTTTAGTGGTAAGATTGTGTGTCGTGTACTGTATGTTGTTATTAAGGCAAATATGTGGAGTCATTGATTGTGCATTTCATTTTTATAGTTGGTGTGTTTTAAGATGCTGCTGTTCTTGTTCAGAAAATGCTTTGTAAAATATCTTAGCCTTTGAATTCATCAGTACCTACTATAACATCTGTGCATTACTAATTATTTCACTTTCCTTTTGTACAGAGTATGAATATTTTGGAAACTACCAAACGTAGTATAGGGATAGCCGGGTACTTATTTGTGTAAAATTCCGTTATTTAAACATTGGTTGTTTTTGCCGAATAATCCTTACGTTAGAAATGATCAGTAATACATCTTACATGTTTTGTCACGGTAATTACTCGATAAAAATAAAGATTGAATCAATTGGATGTGTGTGTGGTGGCAAACTGTAGATTCGAACTGAAATAATCCGGTCTAAGGGCCGATTGCAGAAACGGCATTTAGACGATGTCTATTAAACAATGCCTAAGTATGGCTGCCGCATTGCAGAGGCGTTGTTTATCACTTAGACACTGTCTAAAACCGATGTTCAACCGGTCATGTTTAAACACTGCCGAGAGCACTGTTTAACCTCAAATGACAGGAGTGAATTCACAATCAGAGGTTATGTACCGTGAAATATGTAATTTGTATTATCATGTTGAGACGATTCCGGGAAGAAAGGTTAGTCCGACGGCCTCTCTGTGGGTCGCCCGCTGCTAAATCGCAGCAATTCGTTTGACATGCACGGGGAGATAATCATAAAACAAGGTTTCGCTTTACGAGAGACTTGTTTCTTGAGACTGACTAAGTGACAGTCCGGTAACTGTCAACTTGAATAAATTCTTGGCAATCGATATATTTTATTATATACATGGGGTAATTTCCATGGAATTATAGGTCACTTCGACAACATACATATCACAATTACGTGTCCCGATCGTCCGAGGCTGTCACATACATCAACCTGGAGAGATTCACTTATATTTACTGCCAAGTAAACACACATAATGGTGAAAACTAAAAAGTAGGTTGTATGGGATTTTTATATATATAATCGCATAGGTTTTCGGCAACTATCAGATAGGAAAAGGTAAGTGGTGGTGATTATCGTTTAAAGAGGACTGGGGAAGAAGAGCCGTGGCCATAATAACAGCCCTAGTATTTGCCTGGTGTAAAAATAGGGAAACCATGGAAAACAATCTTCACACGGCTGCCGATGATGCGTTTCGAATCTACGATCTCCAAAATGCAAGCTACATCTATATGGCCCGTAAAACACACTCGGTTACACATTACTATTGCTTCATCTTCTCTTCGTTTATGAGTAAATTACACTCACTGTTACAACGCTATAATGAAAGCGTAAGCTACACTTCCCCGTACGGTGCCGTGTCGCCTTAGTGTCGATAATATTATGAGATTTAATTTGCAACCAAAGCGATACTCTTCTGTGGGCAAGTCATGCTCAGCCATATTTGAGTAATGTGTAGGAAAACAAACAGCTGACTGGCGTTCGGCGCGCGCACCGACGAATTTCATTGGTTGCGACAAGCAAAGAGTTGCATGAAAGATACTTCTGTCTCCATTTTCAAACCAAAATTGAACTTTAAGGGACGTCTAGTTAAACATCGACTGAACATTGTTTATGCAATGGAAGATCGTGAATGATTTAGACGTTGTTTAGGTAGACGATGTCTAAGGCTTAAAACTAGTCATCGTTTCTGCAATCGGCCCTGAGTGTTTAAGTTACGAATTGCCTGTTCTCGGCCTTAGCGCTGTGACGTCACGAATCGTATTGCGAGGTCTTCTCCATAGGTGGTGGTGTGTTTCACATATCGGTGACCAGCGCTGTCGGGCATGGTCGGCAACCCTCGGTCGTTTTCGTTGGATACACGGTTTCCTTCGGCCGAGTGTAACTTCGTGTGCAACGTAGACCACGTGTGTTTGTTCACTTCTATAAAATATCTTTTTCATCTGACGACTTAATAAGTGCAGTTTTTTTGCGTCGGCCATTAAGAGACCAAAGGGACAAGGAACATCACAACAGATATATTTTGGACAAGCTTTGGGAGCAGGTGTCATCTGAGTTGCGGAGTACAAGTGAGAATAATTTTATCACATTGGTGTTGAAAACAGTGGTGGAGTAAGTAGTTCAGTGTATTAGTATTAACTTGGGAGTGGTAATTACAAGAAACGTATGCGGTTTGTCGTGCGTCAGGGATATCCTCACATTCGGATTTTTCTAAATCCTTTTCGATAATATGCAGCGTTATAGGTAATGATTGTTTCATGCTCTGAATGTTCTTTTTACATAGGTGTTTTGTGAAGAAAGAGAGAAATTTGGTTTGAGTAGTAGTGGGAAAAGACGCTAGCTAGCCTTGAGCTTCATTACGTGGCAGGCTACACAAAATACTGATACAAAATACAGTTAAAGTAACTCACTTTTGCCGAATCCTATATTTCACTGGATCATTTAAAGATAGGTCAAGGATACGAAAGGGAAAACTAAAAGAGCTGTAAAGAATTGATAATGACTTAGACTGATATTTTTAATGGATCGTAAGAGTATTCAGATCAATTGGAAAACATATTAATGAAATTCGAGAACTAAGTGTGAAGAATACGATTATTGTGATACAATATTCATTATGTGCACATGACATTGCTTATTGTTGTAGTTCATAAAATAAAATCGTAGTCTGTTTTCTAGCACATAGGTTTTAAGAGCTTCTCTTACTCTAATAGCTTCGTTACAAGCTCTGTTAAGGTTTCGTCTGTCACGTTGACTACTCTCTGCCAATTTGGTTGTGCACTGTTCATTTCGTTCGTCGCCATAAGACCTATCTGTGTCGGTGCGACGTAAAGCCCCTAGCAAAAAAAAAAAAAAAAAAATTGCTCCAGTTATATTTGGAAAGTTCCAAATATCAAAGAATTCGTTGGATATTCTTCGGAAGTCTTCCGTTGTTGGTAGTTTCATATGAATATGGTGCAAATATCCCCACAGCATTTTTACTGTTGACTCCACTATGTTTCCCACCGTAGTAACCCCAAGTTTAGATGTGAGAGCTAAGTCTCTAAAATTTCTTCCTGTTGCCAAGAACCTGGAGAGAATAAGAAAAACAGTGATTTATATTTTCAGGAAAGGACGTACGGTCCGGGTGGAAAAATCGTAGAGACAAGTTTCGTCCTGAACTAAGAAAAGTACCAAAATATCGTTCTGGAGACGGCGTAGGTGATAGTGCCAATGAAGACCCAGACAACCCAGATGGAACATATTCTTCAAATAAAGCTATGAAGAAACCCCTATTTCCTCATGACAGCCCTTTGAGGGTCTCAGGTTTTTAACTGACCAGTTTACTGCACGACAGGGAATTGGTAGTTTAGAATCAACAGATCCGGCTGTCCTAGATCCCAACGATGAGCGTGCCATTTCCTTTGATGAATGTGTTTCTCCTGATAGAGTTACCCCAGCTCCCTCTCCATCTCTTTCAAGCATTTCGTTCAGCAAGAGTTCTCAAAAGAGAAAGATGTATGCACAGAAAGAAGATATAGGAAAGAAACGCCTTCTGCTTGAAGAGGCAAAGCTTCAATTAATGAGGGAAGATATCCATGAGCAACTTAACAAACACATTGCATTTTAGTAGTCTCTTGTCACACATAGAAAAGATACCAGACGACAAACAAATGCTGCTTCAGATGGAAATTCAGCTAGTGGTGTATAGACACGTCTACGGAATCACTATGGCTAACAACCGTTTCTCACGGTATTACAACCAGTTTATAAACCCCACTAATGCTGCCTTTGCCGCACTACAAGTTGTAACAGGCCCAATCCCAAGCATGGTCTTCTATCCGAAGTCTGGACAAGTGGTAAGTGATAGTGCCAATTCTATTCCCACAACTCCAGTTTACAACCCATGGTGACGTTTAAATTCTATTTAAAAAGTTTTTTTTTTTAATATGGGCATGGACTACATGATTCCAATAAATCGTTTCAATATGTTTTTCAATATCATTTATACATGTACTCTTATGAATAAATATGCACGATTAACAATATTAAAATGTACACATTTTCACTTATATTCTATAAAGTAATAAATAACATACTGTACAATCACTGGACTAATTGTGTTATTTTAAGGAAATGTTCTATTAGCCTATAATGCATGGAATGGGCGTATGACTATACCACACTTATATGCACACAAAAAAGATACGTACCTGGAAGTAAGAACTAAGCGTTCCTCTATGGTAACTGGATTGCGGATGAAATTTGACCAATTGACTTGTAGTCTCTGACTGACAAGCTGCAGGATATAATCGAATGTTGAAATAGATATCCTGAAATACTGCCGAATTTATCCGGAAGTAAACGCAGCTTCTCGTATATACGACTGAATTCCCCGTTTTCTGGCCTATCCGTATTAATAGAATGAATATTTAGCCGCATTACTACTTTCAAGATAGTCCATTTACGAAACTTCGACAGAGACACCTTGACAACACACTGTGGAAGCTGCGATTAGATTCAGTAAACTCTGAACACTGCACAGCACCGCTCTCCTCTTCCCACTGTTCGTCGCTACACTATAAACGCAAACAAACCACCACGAAGTCCATCACTAACTGACTGTCCACGGCTAGCTTCCCTTTTTATAGCTCAGATGATATGTGCCAGAATATTCGCGACGTGGCTAGAGATGGAGCCTTCTCATTGCATCTCCCAGAAACTCACAGGTAAACCAGCCGATGAGAACAGTACACGTAAATGCCGACCCCATCCCTCAGGCCGGCTGGGGGATCTCCGATCGTCTGACTCACTAGCCCCTTCCTGAAAGTACCGAAAAGAGCTACCACGAGGTTGACGCGTAACAATATAAACAAATGCCTCACAGAGGTATGTAGAGGCAAACGGGATCACAACACCCATAGCCATTTAACTGTGATGTTTCATAATTATTACTAGGGTAGAGAGAGGCAATGGGACGCGTCGGGCAATGGGACGCAGCCCTCTAAATCCCCTCCCGTGGTATACCGCTTTTCACGAGAGTTTAATCCTGATGTAAACAAATATGCGGAGCACCTTCCCTATGCACGTGGACATGAACGTAGTTGATTGGAGAAGCACCCGTCGCACTCACTCGACTGGAGCTCGAAGAAAAGTAGTACGTCGCATTAATTTAATTTTATTTTAGTTTATTACATTTAGAGAGTTTGGAATAGTACGTAATCAAATTAAAATAGGGTTGTCATATATACCGGTATATGTATGGTTTTGTTTTAATAACATAGTGATTAAATTACGAGAAGTGAAGGCACAAGGCGTGGTGTAATACAGGAAGTCTTCTCGTAGTGAGGGAAAGTCCCAAGCTGTACAGCAGCAGTATGTCAGTATTCATAGTGAGAAAAATGGAGCAAGAGGTACGACCATCGCGTGTTGTGAAGCACAAAAGAGGAAAACCGCTCAGAAGTAACCACAGGCAGTTCATCGTGAATGTGTTCAATAAACTAAGTGAACAGAATCCAGGTTTAGTCGTTTATTCAGAAGTTCAGATCTTCGCACTTTTGTCGTATGTGATGCGCAGCCCTGTACGTCCGAGCACGAGACATTGACAGGGTGGAGGTCAGTACTACACGCTCAGCGAATCACAACTCTTTCTTTGGCGGAGGCGTGGACATACCTTGTTTACATCAGGATTAAACTCTCCTGAAAAGACATATAGCAAACATTCTGTAATCTGCTTCAATCTAATGGGAAGTCAGCATAACGTTAATGCAAGCCGAATGTCAGCCTGAGTTGCGTATGTTTCTTGTGCTGTGCAGAAATATTCGTTTTGTTACATCATCTTACATCAGAAGATTTGAACTTATATTAAGTTACGTACTAAATTGTCCACTTTTTTCTCGAAAGTCTTCAGTTTTCTGAATGTGAAATGTGATATTTTGTGATACACACGTGATTTCCATTTTTCCTTCATCGATTATGAAATGGCAGGAGATAAGGTGTCTAGAGGGGTAATCGTATGCGCTCTGCGTCTCATTACCCCTTCAGTGCGTACAATTCTGTTCT